>NW_006400107.1:42834-47910 GCF_000299155.1 Elephantulus edwardii | reverse complement strand
AAAAAAAAAAGGAAAAAGTCAACAGTGTACCACATGTTTGATCTGCTGTACCTCTCCATGATTTCTAATGTCAACTAGTGTTCCTCTATTCAGTTTCCCCACTCCCCTAGGTCCTTTGGGTTTGGTGGTTTCACAGTAATGCTTTATCACAAAATAAACAGTTAATCAATGGCTAGGAAAAATATTTTGGAACAATAGACCTTGGACACTACACCAACTGTACTTAACACTACTGAAACAAATCACAACAAATTTATTGGCTCAAAAAAAGGCAGATCTAGAGGGGGGGGGCATATTCCTTTTGACAACTTTCCTTCTCTAGCTTATTACAGCTTCTAGAGGACCACCTGCATTCCTTGGCTTCTAGTCCCTTCCTCACATCACTCCAACCAAAACTACCAAATTCCTACTCTATCTCTGACCCTCCTACCTCTGGTTTCTAATGACCTTGTGATTGGATGGATCTCACCAGATCATAATCCAGGATAATCACCAAACTCCTTGATCTAATCACACTTACATAATCTCCCTTATCCTATATCCTTTATCCTATAAGGCAACATTACCCAAGTTCAGTAATTAGGTTGCAGACATCTTCAGGGTAACATTTTTTAACCTGCCATTTCTACTATCATAAGAATTTTAAAGACTGAGAACTGGAATTTGTTGTTGTAAGGGGCTTTTAAATCAACTATGACTCTTCACAACAGGTCTGACCTGCCCATTGGTAGAATCACTGTGTCAATCTATCTTGTTGATAGTCTTCCTCTGACCATCCACTTTTCCCAGTATGATGTCATTTTGCAAAGACTGGAACTAGCAGTATGGCTTCATAAACAATAACCGAGAAGCAGAGAAAGAGGTGTTTACACGGCAGGGTGTATAACTAGCTCACTTAAGGAATGAGCTTTATTAGCTGACCCTTCTCCCCATCAGGTCAGCCTGGTAAGTCTGGTCATACAAATGCTGAGGCTGCTCTGTCCATGGATGTGGAGGCTTACAGGACGCTGGTCTCTGAGGAACTTCTAACCAAGTCTGGTTAACCTGTCTGAGGCTCTGTTTCTTCATCTGTATATGAGAAAGACCTGCACATATTCCACACTGTCTTCAAGGATGAATGAAACTGTTGCTAAGCGTGCCTATAAAGATTGGGAATGTATGTCCCAGTGGAGCTCCTCTTAGGCTGCACATGATTTCATCAAAGTTGTTAAGGGTGAAGAAGATGTGAAGGGGCCCTGGCAGAGCAATGATTAAAACACTCAATTGTTAATCATAAGGTTGACAGTTCAAATCCCTGCCAGCTGCTCTGGAGAAAGCTGTGACTGCCTCTTTCACAAGAATGCAACCTCAAAAAACCCAGTTTTAGTCTATTCTACAGAGTTGCTTTAAGTCAGAACCTACAGTAAGGGGCAATGGTCAAGCGAGACAAGAGCCTACATCATGCTAAACCCCCAGGATACAAGTAACATCTGGGACTTACCTGTGTTCACAAGATCACATGGTGGTTACTGAGGTGCCACATAGCCTAAGTTCTGTTTCAGTGCTCCTTCCACTACAGCAATATGATGATGGTGTGTTCCTCCTGGTACACACAGAGTACACCTCACTGAGCTTCCCTCAGTATGGACAAGGCAGTATTTTCGTCTTTGGTACATGGGATTCTATGACTTGGAATGGACTCGTTGGCACCTAACAGTAGCAACAATAGCAATAATAGTATATAAACATAGAAAAGTATTTGGCAACCAAATATTTTGAAACTTGAAACTTTTGGAGATGGTAGGCTCAGAAACTTCAAGCACAATGGTTTGAATATTTCCCTTTTGCCTCTCCCTGCCATTATTCCTTCTGTATCTGCTTAAAACATCGCCTTCCAAAATGTGCCTCTCCAAATTTACTATTAAATTGGAGTTGAGTCAGCAAATTAGTCATATGGCAAATAATTTATCAGCCAATTGGCCTTCTAAACCTGTAATGTTATAATTAACTTACCACGAATACCAATATCAAACACTGAGGAAAAATTACATCCTATGGAGTTTACCTTTCAATATGGCTTTCCTAGCCAGCAAACTTGACTCTGTCATGTAGATGTGCAGTAATGTGTGTAAAGGGCTTGTGAGCTTATCCCGAAAGTGATTAGTTAACTCACCAGTCTACAAGAGGATTGACTACTCTTGTCATAAAATTGAATGATTCTAGTAGCAGAGACTCTTTCTCATCACCAGCAAAAGTGAAGTAGGCATGCAGTGGATGCCCTTCAGGGTCAGATATTCTTGTGCCAGCTAGACTTAGAACAGCAGCAGCCTTGGTTGAAGCAGAGAACCAGAGGGCCAACATGAGATGGATTTGACTTTGAAACTGTTCCCTCACAGAGAGAATCAGATCTAAGCTAAGAGCATTTGCCCAAGTTTGTTGAACAATTTGAAAGTGAGGTGGAGCCAATATTGGAAGAACTGGCCTTATTGTAACACTGGCTTTAAGCCATGAAGCTCAAGGCTGATATGCCTACAAGCACATTTTGGAAACTATCAGGACTGTATTTGGCTACTAACCTGGAATACAGTTTTCTGATTTCCCCAATGTGGTTCTGTGTAGTCTGTGAAATATCACATCGGATTTTGGATGCAATAAAACAGTAAGATTGGTGTTGAAATGAGAAGAAAGAGGTGTGGGAGACAAGGGGACATGTCTAACCTCTTGGGAATTGGCTTTGTGCTATTGATGCTGTTGACGGGAACAATTCCTCTTTGTAAAGTATTGGTTTTTTCTCAGTTAAGATCTGTATTCTTTTTGCCACTGTAGAGAAATCCAACTGATTTTTGTATTTTGGTCTTGTATCCTACCACTTTGCTGAATTGGTTCATTGTGTCCAATAGTTTTCTTGCTGAGTCTTTAGTGTTTTCTAAGTATACTATCATATCATCTACATCTAGAGATAGTTTTATTTCCTCTTTGCCAATTTGGATACCTCTTATTTCATTCTCTTGCCTTACTGCTATCGCTAAGACTTCCAATACAATAATGCGCCGGAGAGGTGATAGTGGGCATCCTTGCCTAGTTCCTATACTCAAGGGGAATGACTTTAAGAGAACAATGTTGGCTCTCAGGTTTGCATATATACTTTTTACTATGTTGAAGAAATTCCCATTTAATCCTATTTTGTTGAGTGTTTTAATCAAGAAAGGGTGTTGGATTTTGTCAAAAGCCTTTTCTGCATCAATTTATAGGATCATATAGTTCTTGTTCTTTGCTTGGTTAATATGATTAATTATATTGATTGTTTTTCTTATGTTGAACCATCCTTCATACCTATTATAAATCCCACTTGGTCATGGTGAATTATTTTTTTGATATATCATTGGATTATTTTGGCCAAGATTTTATTCAGGATTTTTGCATCAATGTTCATGAGATATATTGGCCTCTTGTTTTCAGTTTTGATGGTGTCTTAACCTGGCTTTGGTATCAAGGATATGTTTGCTTCATAGAATGAGTCTGGGAGAATTCCATCTTTTTCTATTTTCTCAAATAGTTTATATAGGCTTGGTGACAGTTCTTCCCTGACTGTTTGATAAAATTCACTTGTAAAGCCATCTGGTCCAGAACTTTTTTTGGCTGGAAGTTGTTTTGTTAAATTTTCAATTTCTTCTTTTGTAATCGGTCTGTTCAGGTGTTCAATTTCAGTTTGTGTCCATTTAGGTAGGTTTTGAATTTCTAAGTATTTGTCCATTTCCTCTAGGTTTTCATATTTGTTTGAGTATAATTTTTCATAATATTCCAATGTTAGCCTTTTTCTTTCAGTTGGTTTTGTTGTGACATTGCCCATTCCACCTCTTATTTGGATTATTTGTATTTTTTTCTTCTTTTCCTTTCTTAGTTTTGCTAGTGGTTTGTTGATTTTATTGGCCTTGTCAAAGGAGCAACTGATTGTTTCGCTGATGATTTCAATTTTTTTTGTTTTTTATTTCATTTACTTCTGCTTTAATTTTTATAATTTCAGGTTTTCTTAGAGGGTGTCATGTTTTCTTGCTGTTCTTTTTCAATTTGTTGGAGATGTTGGGTTAGAGAGTCAATGATCATTTATTCCTGCCTTTTGATATGTTTGTTTCATTGCTATAAATTGACCTCTGATTACTGCTTTGGCTGTTTCCTAGAGGTTTGGGTAAGTGGTGTTTTCATTGTCATTTGTTTCAAGAAACTTTTTAATTTCATTTTTTATTTCTTCTAGTGCCTACTCATGTTCAAGCAAGGTGTTGTTCATCTTCCAAATGTATGATTTTTTCCTCCATTATCTTCTTGTTATTAATTTCTAATTTTGTAGCATTATGATCTGAGAAAATGCTTTATATTATTTCTATGTGTTTGAATTTATTGATGCCTTGTGACCTAAAATGTGATCTATTCTGGAGAATGTTCCTTGCACATTGGAGAAGAAGGTATCTGTGCATTAGCCAATAAATATCTATGAGGTTGAGTTGGTTTATTGTGTGGTTTAATTCTTAGCATCTTTGTTGAGTTTTTTCTGGTAGTTCTATCTTTTCTTGAGAGTGGTGTAGTGAAGTCTGCAACTACTATAGTAGTGTTGTCTATTTCTTTTTTCTGTTTTGTTAATGTTTGTTTTATATATTTTGCAGGTCTTTCATTTGGTACATAAATATTTATTATTGTTATGTCCTCCTTAGTTCTGTTGACTGTTTAAGCATTATGTTGTGACCTTCCTTATCCTTTGTGATAGTTTTTGTATTGAAATTTATTTATTGGAGATCAATATCACTACTGCAGAGACAGAGTTCCGCCACCGGAGATGGAGTTCCGACGCCAGACGGGCCAGGAAGAGACCCAGGAAGAGCAATAGTCAGCCATCCACCGCGGAACCCCAGAGGATTGAAGACTACCCGCCACTGTGACATACCCCCCCTGCAGCCCGCACCTGTGTGACCCCCGACCAGCAGCGCCCAAGCCCCGCCCCCACCTCTTGGTGGTAGTGTCCAAGCCCTGCACTCCTTACCCCCCTAGTCCCTTGCTTCCACGCACCTCAGCCCCCACCACAGCCCTGTGACCTCAGGGCACCAC
>NW_006400107.1:10841-21262 GCF_000299155.1 Elephantulus edwardii | reverse complement strand
GTGCGGTTGGCGCAGGATAGAGCAGGGTTTAGGGCTGTTGTGTATAGGGTCGCTATGAGTCGAAAACGACTCGATGGCACATAACAACAACAACAACAACAGAATTTATGACAGTCCTCTGAATATTTGATAAATTCACTTGTAAAACCACTGGGCCAGGGCTTTGTTGGCTTGGAAGTTATTTTATTACTTTTTCAATTTCTCTTTTTTGTAATGGATTTGTTCAGGTGTTTGATTTAGGTTTGTGTCAGTTTAGGTAGTTTGTGAACTTCTAAGTATTTGTCCATATCCTCTAGGTTTTCATATTTGTTTGAGTATAGTTTTTCATAATATTCTATTGTTAGCCTTTTATTTTAATTGGTTCTGTTGTGACATTGCCCATTTCATTTTTTATTCAGGTTATTTGTGTCTTTTCCTTCGTTGGTTTTGCTAAGTGTCTCCCAATTTTATTGATCTTGTCAAAGAACCAACTCTTGGTTTTGTTGATGGTTTCAATTGTTTTTCTGATTTCTATTTCTTTTTTCTGCTCTGGTTTTTCTAATTTCTGGGGGTTTTTAGAAGATGTCGGGCTTTCTTGCTGTTCTTTTTCAATTTCTTAGAGATGTTGGGTTAGAGTCAATGGTCATTTTTCCCTGGCTTTTGATGTGTTTGCTTATTGCTATAAATTGACCTCTGATTACTGCCTTTTCTGTTTCCCAGAGGTTTTGTTAAGTGGTGTTTTCATTATCATTTGTTTCAACAAACTTTTTAATTTCATTTTTTGTTTCTTCTAGTACCTACTCATGTTCAAGCAAGGTGTCGTTCAGCTTCCAAATGTATGGGCTTTTCTCCTTTATCCTCCTGTTATTAATTTATAATTTTATATCATTTGGGTCTGAAAAGATGTTTTGTATTATTTCTATGTTTTTTAATTTATTGATGCTTACCTTGTGACCTAAAATGTCATCTATTCTGGAGAATGTTCCTTGCACATTGGAGAAAAAGGTATACTGTGCTTTTGGGGGCTACATTAGCCTATAAATATCCATGAGATCAAGTAGTTCTATTTGGTGTGGTTAATTCTTGAGCATCTTTGTTGTGTTTCATTCTTTTAGTTCTTTTCTTTTTTTAGAGGGGCATAATGAAGTCTCCAGTTACTGGAGTGGTATTGTCTATTTCTTTTTTTCAGTTTTGTTGATGTTTTATATATTTTGCAGGTCTATCATTTGGTGCATTGATATTTATTACTGTTATGTTATTTTGTTCTATTGACCATTTAAGCATTATTTAGTGACCTTCCTTGTCCTTTGTGATGTTTTTTGCATCAAAATTTATTTTATCAGAGATTGATATTGCTACTCCTGCTTTTTTTCTGATTGTCATTTGATGGTATTTCCCCCCCACACACACACCTTTTTATTTTTAGTCTTTGTTTGTCTTTGCTTTTCATGTGTGTTTCTTGTAGACAGCATATTGATGGATTTGGGGTGGGTTTTTTTGGTCCAATCTGCTATTCTTTTTCTCTTCAGTGGTGTATCCAAACCATTCACATTCAGTATGATTATTTAGAGGCATGGATTTATTGCTATCATTGTGTATATCTTTTTGGTTTTGTTACTAGTTACTTTGGTCTATCCTGCTTTCTTTGGCACCTCTGTAAGAAAGACGTCTCTCAGTGTTTCCCGCAATGCTGGTGTTGTTTTTACAAACTCCCTTGGGTTCTGTTTTTCTGGGAATATCTTGATCTCTCCTTCATATTTGATGGACAATTTCATTGGGTAGAATATTCTTGTTTGACAATTGTGTTCCTTGAGTGTTCAACATATGTCATTCCACTTCTTGTTCGCATGGTTTCTCCTGAGAAATCAGCACTTAGTCTTATCTGCTCCCCCTTAGAGGTTACTTTTTTTTCTCCCTAGCTGCTTTCAGATTTTTCTCCTTATCTTTGGTTCTGGCAAATTTGACTATAATACGCCTTGGTGTTTTTCTTTTGGTGTCTATTTTATAGGGCATTTGCTCAGCTTCCTGAATATATATCCTCTTATTCTTCATTATGCTTAGGAAGTTTTCTTCTAGTAATTCTTCCACAACTTTTTCAGTGCATTTACTTGCTTTTTCCTGTTCGGGGATTCCGATGATGTGCATGTTATTTCTCATGATGGTTTCCCACATTATTCTTAGGTTTTCTTCTTTTTTTTCTTCCTTTTTAATTCTGCTTTTTGCTTTAACAGAGCAGTGTTGACAATTCTATTTTCTATTTCACTGGTTCTATGTTCCATCTCTTCATTTTTTTTTCAATGAGATTGGTTTTATTAGGTCAGAACTAAGGAGGGAGAGAGTATTGGAAATTGATCAGTAAGGGCCACAGAAGCTACTAAACATTCTACAATGCAAAGGCAGGTCTCCCAACTCAGAATTACTTGGCCCACTATAGCAACTGTGCCAATGATGCATTTTTATAAGTTGTAGACAGTTCTAAGATACCTAACAACAAGGTTGAGAAACAATGACCTATTCTCAACTTATGTAAAAATAACCAACTTAGATTTTCCATCCATTTCAAACAGACATCTTGTTAAACACGTATCACCAGAGGAATTATTGTGCAATCATCTTCAACATGATGGATGGCTGGTGTAACTAAGCTGAAATATAAAAAAATAATAGTAACACAGAGGCAGAAACTAAATAAAAGGACTTTTTAATCATCTCTTGTCTCTCAAGCAAAATCCAATTTACAAAATAAGTCTCTATCTTCCCTCAACAAGTTGTCTCTTCTACGTTTGGTACAGAGTGGGGGGAATCATACTGATCCAGCAGCAGCAGCATCTTGACCTCACGTGCCACCTTCTCACCATCCTCTCACAGGTTCTGCTCAGTCATCTTATTCCTCCTCACTGCTGCCTTCAGTGCTCAGTGTACAGCCCATTGTGTTGGGAGCTACTTTCTCGTCCGATGTGCCTGCTGCTTCCAAACACAGGTAAACCGCTCCCTTCTGGATGCAGTCCAGGGACTGGCTCCCTAAGGGGTGTGTCTCACCACCCCCACCCACCTTGTCCACACTTTCGAGGGGAAAGGTGTCCACCAATAAACAGGCAGCCTCACATGGCTCTCCTCAAGCCCAAGCTCAGCTCATGGTGCTCTTCAGCACCCTGAAGCCCCAGGTTTGGAGCCTCCAGATACAGCAGCTGCCACCCACCTGCCACTGACCATGCTGTAACCTCACCCCCATCTTTTCAATTTTCTTCATGTGTCCATCCATCATGTTTATAGCATCTGAGACATCAGACCTCATATTTTGGATCATGGTTTCTTTTTTTCCCAGAGACTTAGTGCCTCATTTGTTTTATCTGTATTATGTTGTTGTTGTTTTTTTAAGTTCCTCCTGGTTTTTGCTTGCAGTGTCCTGTAATTCTTCAAGTTTGTTTTTCACCCACTGAAAATATTCATTCATTGTGTTTTTAAATTCTGTGTCAGAAAATTTCATCAGACTTTCTGGCTTCAGGAAATTCATTGATACTATGTTACTTTGGGGGGAATGATATCTTGCTTTGCACTTGTGTAGGGTGTGAGGTAGCCTGTTTCTTTCATGACATTGCTGTGGTAGACTTTTTCATGCCAGAGGTGATGATAAGTTCTTGATCTGAAGTCTCTGCTAGAAATGAGGATGTGGCAGTTACTTTGCCTGTGTTTCTCTCTGAACTTCTAAACCAAGAGAAGTTTCAGTTTAGGGCCTGTGAAAGTGGATTCTTTTGTCAGATAATTGTTGCAGCTAAGTCTGACCGAGGAGCTCTGGATTAAAGGTGGTTAGTTGACTGGATGTGAGGATATTCGAGTCTGAGCATGGGGCAGTTACGGGGGCAGGAACATGTGCAGGTGTACACTGGGCAGGCGTGAGTGCAGATGCTCATTGGGTTGGCATTCATGGGGACCTCACTGAGATTCTAGCTTTCCAGGTGGGCACACATGAGGTCCTCACTCAGATTGCAGCTGTCTGGCTTGTACCTGGCAGGGCTAGCTGTCCAGGTGGATATGCACGGGAACCTCACTCACATCACAACTATCCAGGTCACATCCTGAGGGACTAGCTGTCTGGGTGGGCATGTAAGGAGACCTCACTTAGATTGCAGGTGTCTGGCTCACGTCCCGTGGGTCTAGCTGTCTGGGTGGGCACACTTGGGGATTTCACTCAGATTGCAGCTGTCCAGCTCAGCGCTCATGCCCAACAGGTGAAAGTTTGTGTATTTTACCTAAATAGCAGGCATGGCATCCACTTCCTAAATAGCATGCCTCTGGAAACTATGAACTTTGAGAAACTTTGAAAGTTATAGAAAGGCTTTAGGTATTTTGTTCATAGTATCACTATGAGTCGTGCTTGACTCGATGGCAATCCACAACACAACAACAACATTGATTCAAATTATTGGTGAACTGTGGTTTGTTCTTTAAGTTTATAAAATAAAGTATTATAAGTTAATACTAATTTCTGTCAAGTAAGAACTGACTCACAGCTGACTCTCCAGTGGGTTTCCACAGGTGTACACTGCATGGGAAATATTGCCCAACTTTCTCCTTCATAACTACAAGTGGATTGTAACTCCTGAAAAGTCGGCAGCACAGCTCCCTCCAGAGCACCACACCATGGCCCCAGGTGCTAAACCACCTGCTTCAAGTTAATTGCCACCTATGGCAACTCCAGCGTCAAATTCTTAGGGAACTCAACTAATTTATGATGTTCAACCAATCTAATACAATCATTAAGATTTTAGTGATTTCCTTTCAAATATTATCCTACACACAATTTTCACATTTCTTTTTCCATAAGAATAAAACAAACTCTGAAAAGTATCAAAGGGAGAAATTAGGCAAGTGTCATCTAATTGAGTATAATAGGTAACTTGATATAAATAATAGGAAAATTATCTACTTTTATCTAACAGATAGATTATCTATTAGCAACAGCAACAACAAAAAAACCCCAGATAATATAGACTAATTTGCTATCCTATTGTTGTTTTTGTAGCATCAGGATGGATGGTGAAGAGATTGAAAGTGTTCACAGCTTCAGTTTGCTTGGCTCCATGGTCAACACTCTTGGCACCAGCAGCCAGGAAATTAAAAGGCGTATTGCCATGGGAAAGTCTGCTGTTAGGGACCTCTCCAAAGTACTGAAGAGCAATGGTGTCTCTCTGGAGACTAAGGTGCACCTGATACAGGCCATGGTCTTTGCAATCACTTATTATGCATCAGAGAGTTGGACAATGACTAGGGAGGATAGAAGGAGAATTGACGCCTTTGAGCTGTGGTGCTGGAGAAGAGTATTGAATGTTCCATGGACTGCCAGGAAAACAAACAGATCCTCCTAGAGAGGGTTAAACCAGGCTACTTCTTGGAGGCAAGGATTCTGGGGCTTCGTCTGACATACTTTGGACATGTTGTAAGGAGAGACAGGTCCTTGGAGAGGGACATCATGCTTGGTAGGGTAGAGGGACAGCACAGGAGGGGAAAACCCTCTATGAGGTGGATTGATTCAGTGACTGGGGTAATGGGGATAGGTGTGTCAGAGTCAATGAGCTTGACACAGAATAGAGCAAGGTTTAGGGCTGTTGTACATAGGGTCGCTATGAGTCTCAAACGACTCGACGGCACATAACAACAACAACAACAACATTGTTGTTTAGTAATCCTGGTGGCCTAGTGGCAAAAACCTACACTGCAATTCTGAAGGCACACAATGCAAGGCCACCAGTTGCTCCACAGGAGAAGATTGGACAATCTCCTCCTGTGGAATTAACAGACTCTGAAAACTCACCAGAGGGTCAGCTGTTGATCAGCTCCAACTCTATGGTATGCAACAACAACGACAATTGTTATGTGCCCTTAAGTCAATTATGAATCATAACAACCCCATGAACAACATATCTGAATCTTGTCCTATCCTGTGCCATCATTATCTCTGATATGCTTGAGCTCACTGATGATAGTCACTGTGTCAGTATCTAAGGACAGGCTTACCTGATAACATGTCTAAAGTATGTGGAGTGAAGCATCACCATACTTGTCTCTATCTGAATTTGTCAGGCTTTTATTTACTCGGTCAGCATATGTGTAGCTCTCTGTGGACTGCACAATACTAGGCACAAGGTCACCTAATCCCCAAATTCTTCGGTCACTGAGTACAAAAAACAAGAAGATGAAGGAATTAAAGCTTTTAAGCACTAGACTTTAAGAATGTTCATTAGGCAAAGCCATCAGTTGACAGGGGATTTGACTGATGGCAGGGACAGTGCCAAGTCTGGAAGATAAAAGGAAATCACAGAGAGAAAATAAGTGTTTTTTCCCCCTCATATTAAAAATTGTAGTTTATGTTCAAAGTTATAGCAAGAATATATGTTGTACACCACATTGACTGTGTAGGTAAACTTCCTCCCACTGCTGGCTAAAAGCAGAATATTAGAAGGAGGCCTTAGGTTGAGTGAGCCTGACAGCAATGAAGCTGCTGCTGCAGGCCATCACTTACATGGTGTCACCATCCTGACCAGACCTGGCCATACCCACTCTCTCACCCATTTATTTTATCTGGTTACATTTTTCACAGTGTCATCAATCTCACTCATTTGATTCTGGCTATAGCATTCCCAGAAATCCAATGTGTCCACCTCAGTGGCATAGTCTATAGGAAGTTGCACTGCTGACCCAAAAGGCTGCATCCTCTCATGATTTGAATACAACACTGGCAGTTTCTCTTCGGAAGGAATGTGAACAGTCTCCTTCCTTGCAATTTACAGCCTCTAAAATCCTGCTGGACAGTCAGTTCTGAGTTGGTGCCAATGGCAGGGAGAGAGGACACCCCCTGTCCTCCTTAGGTTCTCATATCTGTTTTAGAATAAGTTGTGACTGTTCCTCAGCAATCTGCGTTATGCAGATGACACAACCCTGCTTGCTGAAAACTAGAAGGATCTGAAGCTCTTGCCGCAGAAAGTGAAGGACTGTGGCCTTCAATATGGATTGAGGCTCAAGAGCAAGAAGACAAAGATTCTCACCACTGGACCAATTGACAGCATCAGGATGGATGATGAAGAGATTGAGATTGTTAACAACTTTAGGTTGCTTGGCTCCACAATCAACCCTCTTGGCACCAGCAGCCAGGAAATTAAAAGATGTATTGTGATGGGTAAGTCTGTTGTTAGGAACCTCTCCAAAGTACTGAAGAGCAATGGTATCACTCTGGAGACTAAAGTGCATCTGATTCAGGCCATGGTCTTTGCAATCACTTGCTATATATCACAGAGTTGGATAATGACTAGGGATGATATAAGGAGAATTCATGCCTTTGAGCTGTGGTGTTGGACAAGAGTATATAATATACCAATGGACTGCTAAGAAAATTAACAGGTTCATCCTGGAAAGAGCTAAACAAGGCTGCTCCTTGGAGACAAGGATGCTGAAGCTTCATCTGACATACTTTGGACATGTTGCAAGGAGGGACCACTCCTTAGAGAAGGACATCATGCTTGGGAGGGTGGATGGACAGAGCAGAAAAGGAAGACCCTCTGTGAGGTGAATTGACTCTGTGACTGGCGTAATTGGGGTGTGTATGTCTGAGAGTGTCTGAGTGTGATTGGCATGGGATAGAGCAGGGTTTAGGGCTGTTGTACATAGGGTTGCTATGAGTCACAGGCAACTCGATGGCACATAACAACAACCATTACTCATAGGTAAAATAGTCTTTATGAGACAATCCATTAGTTAGTTGAGACATGACCTCAAGGTATATATCTATTTAAGATGTATAGGTCTATAGACTCAATTAGTCCATTAAACCTAGACTTCTTAAAAATTTCATTTCTGGTCCATGTTTGCCTTCCAGTCTATCAAGACATGGCTGTTGCAGCCTGGATCACAAAGGCAAGCAGTACAACCAGGAGAAGATAAACTAGATGAATGGGATATTCTAAGAATCAAATCCCTATGCACATCCAAAAACTTCTCCAACAGGGTAAACAGAGAAGCCACTGACTGAGAAAAAGTATTTGGTAATAACATATCAGATAAGGGACTTATATCCAGAATTTATAAAATACTTGAGCACCACAACAAGATAAAAGTAAACAATCCAATAGAAAAATGGACACAGGAAATGAACAGACACTTCACTGAAGATGACATTCAGATGGCCAACAAGCACATGAAGAAATGTTCAAAATCTCTAGCTCTAAGAGAAATGCGAATTAAAACAACTATGAGATATCATATCACCCCAGTTAGAATAGCAAAATTTAGCAGAACAGCAAGTAACAAATGCTGGAGAGGTTGTGGAGAAACTGGAACCCTTATTCACTGTTGGTGGGAGTGTAAAATGGTGCAACCCCTGTGGAAGGTGGTATGGCGCTTTCTCAAAAAGTTGCAAATAGAGATACCATTTGACCCAGCAATTCCACTACTGGGAATATACCCAGAAGAGACCATAACTGACATCCAAGCAGATAGATGCACACCTATGTTTACTGCAGCTTTGGTCACAATAGCAAGAAGTTGGAAACAACCTAAGTGCCCATCAACAAACTAATGGATAGAGAAGCTGTGGTATATTCACACAATGGAATACTATGTTGCATTGAAAAACAAGGAACTCATGCAATGTTATTTGCTGAGTGAAGTATCTCAGTCACAAAAGGACAAATATTGCATGGTGCCACTGTTGTAAAACAGGACTGACCTTGGGTTTGGGGAGAGATTGAGAAAGATGGGTTCAATAATGTATACTGCATTGAAACAGATGAGGAAGAAAACCGTTTAAAAGGGATATGTGATTAGGTATTTTTGTCATGCAGAAGTCTAGAGCGAAGGCTATATGGTGGAGTGAACCTGGGGGAGAGTTTGTAAAACAATGAAAGAATTTTTCTTTTACTTTTCCAAGAGGGTAGTGTACTGGGGGAAGGGTTGGGAGGGGAGAAATGTGCAACAATGAATGAATGGAAATCCAACGTCTCTGTAAATTTTTACTGAAATTAATAATAAATTTAAATTTAAAAATATTTAAGTCAGAGTAAGAAAGGCAATGGCTTTATAACTGCTCATGGTAATAACACTATATCATGTCATAGAGGAGGAATCGTGGAACTGTATCCACATTTACAATATTCTTCTTACCAAAACCATTTGTGGAAAATAAGAACTGCATTGGAACATGTATCTCTGGATTGGAAATCATCATTTTGATAATATTTCTAGACTTAAACTTAAAAGATTGTATTGTTCAAAATTATTTGTTATATATTTGTTTAAATTTGTCCCTCTTTTAACAAATGGGATCTAGAGGGAAGAGAAAAGACAAGAGAGTGGCCAAAATTATTGGGTCAGTTATTGCTGCCAGTTTAGAGCCTGTGTCAGGAAAAGGAAGTCATACTCATAAACAATTCCACCCAAAGGTGATAAAGCAGGTCAGAATTGCTTCCACTGTGGAAAGCTGGACCACTTCAGTAGACACAGTGTCACAGACGAAAGCCACAGATAGGCAAAGGAGTAGAGAGGAAGCTCCCACTCACTTGTTTCAAATGTGGATCTGAAGGACTCTTGGCCAAGGGCAGCCCACATCAGGTCATTGTGGCTGAAAGGACTGACAGGCCCCAGATCCCAGCTGGAAACAAAGGAGGATGCTTCAACGATTCAGATCCTCCCAGAAGAGCCATGGGTGAGCATTAACATTATTGGTAAGTATATTCATTTTCTCCTGGACACAAGAGCCTATTATTTGGTCCTAAAAGCCTTCTGTGGTCCCAAATCTTCTCATTGTTTCTTAGTTGTTGGAATTGACAGGAAACCTCATAAGCAGTTGCTTACTTCACCTCTGCCTTGCTTGTGGACTTCCGAGCTGTAAAACAACCCAGTGGTAGATGGGATTTGCTCCAGGACTTAAGAACAATAAATGACATAGTTCAGCCCCTACATCTTGTGGTTCCTAACCTTTATACTATAATAGAAAAAGTGTAGTCAATAAGCCTTTTATTTTAAGAACTACCTTCCCTTTGTAACTTGATTTGTGCCACTGTTAGACCCTCTACTTGGAATATTATTGCTTTTAGTTTTTGACTCATGTACTTTTAACTTGTTAGTTAAATTTGTGTCTTCTAGGCTGCAACAGTTCCATGATGCATCTTCAAGGATATGAACATGTATGGCTAAGCACAATTGATAACAGTGCATCTAAATTCCAAAAGCAATCTCCACAATAGTCTAAGTATTTCCTATTGCCAAAGGGGCCCTTTAGAGTAGTGAGAGAAGATCTTCACCCTGAAACCTACAGCATCCCTTTTCAGCAAGAAGTAGCTAAGAGAATACGTCGTCCCCTTTTCCTTATGAATCAGGATGAAATCTCTCTCAGGGAGGAATGATAGCAAATGGCAAAGAACACACTGACAAAGGAGATTATTCAGAACTGG
>NW_006400107.1:8698-10586 GCF_000299155.1 Elephantulus edwardii | reverse complement strand
GAGAGGGAGGGAGGGAGGGGGAGAGAGAGAGAGAGAGAGAGAGAGAGAGAGAGAGAGAGAGAGAAAGAAAGGCAAGCAGATAGCACCTAGTCCTTCAGGACTCAGATAGATCAAACATTACTCACTCACTCATTAGAATCATGTCAGAATCAACACACAACTGACTATGCATTAGGTCTGAGGCTGGAGGATGTCCATCTTTTCCCTCAGAGATTGCTGGTGGATTCAAATTGCCAGAGAGTTGTGGCCTTTGGATAAGCAGTGGAAGCTCAAGAATGGTGCCTTTATTGATGGGGTCTGAAGTCCAGAGATACCAAGGAAACTTGGCAAAGCCCAGTAAATGTTGAGGTCACAACTCCAACATGCTCACTAGAAGAGTGGAGGAGTGTGGACCTCACTAGGTGACATCATCAGAACGCACCAACACAACAGTCTAAAAAGTTATTATACAGTGTTTCAGCAGAAATGGACTCTTTTTCCTCTCTAACTGCCAGAATATAGACAGTTATTACATTTTTATTTTATATTGCCTGTACCATGATGGCTGAGTGTTAAGGCATTGGACTTAAGCTCCACAGGTTAGAAGCCCACTCCTGGTAGTCGGTATTTTCTTGAGCTCTGGTGAACTAATGGCAAGAGGCTGAGCTGCAATCCCAAAGACACAAGGTTTGAGGCCACAAGCTGCTCCGTGGGAGAAGGATGAGTAATCTCCTCTCTTGTGATTAACTACCTCTGAAACACCCCCCTAAGGGTCAACTATGGGTCAGTTCTGACTGTACAGTACACAGCAATAACAACATTTTATATTTGTTTGCATACAAAATTCATATACACTGTATTTCTCACTATCCTTTGTTGACATTGTGTTTCATGCAGTCATCCCACTCATTATTTTATAAAATTAATCACCATTGAACTATGCCCACCTATCCTATCTTTTCAAGGGCTCACCAGATCTTTCCCACTTCCTTGCCTCTTACCTCCATTCTTAAATTGTACAACCCCATTATTTCCCCCATCCCTCTTCACCTCTCTGCTCCCACCGCACCCCATACCCCAAAAGTTCACTGGTTATCCTACTACGTATTGGTCTTTTGCCATATTTTTCCTTATGTGACCGAGTCAGTGCACTCAGCAGTCTTTCCCAAGTTATGCAGTATCTTTTGAAATTGTTACTCCTGAGTGATGCATAATATTCCATCATGAGAAATGTATTATTTTTAATAAAAATAACCCTGTAGTTAATTATAACAACAAAACTCTTTATCATAAGCCCAGCTTATATGTTTTGATATACCTTTGAGGCTCAAGATCTGTGTTCATTTCTTTTTGAGCCTTTGTTCAACCAGAGTTCTCATGAATACCCAATCACAGCAACACTTCATCACCTCATGGCTTCATCTGTTCACTGCATATAGATACTGCTGTTTTCACTGCCATCAGTATCTCTGTGTGTGTGTGCAAGAGAGAGAGAGAGAGAGATTTGTATACAAAGCATCATAGTCAGGACCAAATCAAACATAAGCTTTCTTCTCTCCATCAGGCCTAATCAAAATGTTGATGTTAGCCATATCAATGTCATAGAGATTCTTTACAGCTTGTTTAATTTGTTGTTTGTTGGCCTTGAAATCCACAATGAACTAAGTGAACTATCTTCTTCATGGCTGACTCATTGGTCAGGCGAAACTTGATTATGGTATAGTGGTCAAGCTTGTTTCTCCTGGGGGCACTCTTCCAGGGCTGCCTTCAGAGTCTCAGCATCTTGGGCCACCAGAAGGTCAGTGACATGTGGATCTTCTTCTTCTTCTTCTTCTTCTTCTTCTTCTTCTTCTTCTTCTTCTTCTTCTTCTTCTTCTTCTTCTTCTTCTTCTTCTTCTTCTTCTTCTGT
>NW_006400107.1:7969-8598 GCF_000299155.1 Elephantulus edwardii | reverse complement strand
AGTGTTGACCCCACCCTTAGCCCAGTGCCATTACCTACTTACTTCCCAGTCAGATCATGGGTTGGACAATGGAAGATATTTTCTGAAGGGACTTGGTAGATAGGAGACATTAGGTTACATAAATAAAATCTAGTTCATGTAGGGATAGGAGAGCTTGACTGTCCTCTGGGTATAGTTGCTGTTGTTAGATGCACTGTCAATCCATCTCATTAAAGGTCTTCCTCTCTTTCACTGACCTTCCCCAATTTGGTATCTCTTTTTAGCGACTGGTCCTCCTGAACATATGCCCAAAGTGAAACAAAGACTCACCATTCTTGCTTGTAAGCAGCACTCTAGTTGCATTTTCTTCAAGACATATTTGTCTGTTCTTTCAGCAGTCCATGAGATATTCAATATAATTACAGAGCCTCAGGTGTTTGTTTGTATTTAAACAAAATTTTTATGTTATATTGGTTTACTTACAAAGTTTATATATATTGTTTTTCATATCCGATCTTTCAAAGAATTTAATGAAATAGCATTTGAGCCAGAGCCTATGGCAGAAGTTCAAGCTGCTTTGAAGGAAATAGCAAAAAACAAGGCCCCCAGAATAGATGGTATACCAATTGATATATTTCAGCTAACAAATG
>NW_006400107.1:0-7552 GCF_000299155.1 Elephantulus edwardii | reverse complement strand
TCTTCTTCTTCTTCTTCTTCTTCTTCTTCTTCTTCTTCTTCTTCTTCTTCTTCTTCTTCTTCTTCTGTCTGTGAATGCCCTTCAGGACTGCCTTCGTGGCCTTTATTGTCTCTGCTTTGGCTTCAGTTTTGGGAGGGACAGGGGCTTCCTTCTTTGCTTTTGGAGCCATATTTGTAGAAAGCACCATAAATATCTTGATCATCACTGATTTTTGTCAAATTTTAGTGTTTTAGCTATCACCTTATGGTATTGTGAACTTCTATCGATAACTTTCTCAAGAAATATGATTTCTAACAGAGCAATGCACTGTGGTGATAGGATATGAGAAAATATCAGGGATGCTAACTATTCCAGAAAGCCATTTCTACTAAAGTCAGTTAGACCTATGAACAAGAAGTTAAATCTCCGGAACCAATGTCTCCTTCAGATGGCAATGGCTGAGGTTAGTGTCATTTACTGTCCAGTTGCTCCAACTGAGAAAGAGATGAGCTGCGTCTTAGGGACAGGGCTTTTCTCTACAGGCTTCTGCTTCTACAGCAACACTGCTAACATCTCTGCTATGTCCAGGGCTTTATAAAAGAAAATTATATTACCGGAAAAAATAATCTCCATCAACCCTTATGCTTGTCTTTCCAAGTCTGATGACTCTCTCACTGCCTTCTAGTAGGAACTAACCCAGAGCTAAACTGCCATGCAGGTTTTCAGAGGAGAAAGAAAGAAAGAAAGAAAGAAAGAAAGAAAGAAATTGCTCATCTTTCTTCCTCAGAGTAGTTGATGGATTTGAACCTCCAGAGAAGTAGTACTACATTTTTAATGTATTTTTTATTATTATACTAGTGTATTTACAAAATTCTAATGCAATGTCTTCCAGAACATATTCTTCCAAATTCCCTCAGCTTCCTCCACCAAAGTGTACAACCCCATGTTTACCTCTCCCCTCCACCTGCACATCCTCATCCCTCTGCTTCCACCTCCCTCTGCCTTGGATCCTTATACTCATTTTACAATAATGGTCTTACACAATATTTATTCTTGTGGGACTGAGTTAGTTCACACAGCATAATGCTCTCCAGTCCCTCTCAAGTAAGGTAATAATTTACAAAATCACTGCTCCTGCATGCTTCATAGAATTCCATTCTGTGAGTGTACCATAATTTCTCAATCCATTTATTTGTGGTTGAACATCTGGGCTGTTTTCATGTTCTTGCAATAGTGAATAATGCTGCTATGAACATTGGCATTCAAGTCTCTGTTTGTGCCTCAGTTCTCATTTTCTCAGGGTATATTCCAAGTATAATAGCTAGGTCATATGGCATTTTTGTGTTCAGCTTTTTGAGGAAGTGCCAAACTGCCTTCCAGAATGGTTGGTGGTGCCACATTTGAGCTAGAATCCTAGGAACTGACTATACCAGCAGAGCTGTGCAGGTCCCTATTTTTTATGCACGTGTTTGCAGGAATTTCCCTTGATAGTAGTATCCATGCAGGAAGGAACAAAGAGGGAAGGGAAGATTAGGTTAAACAGTTAGTACCATGGAGCTCTGATCACTTAGGGCTGGACTTTATGAGGAGGAATTTGGCATCTGGATTGGAGGAATACTCATCAGTAACCTTTGTTATGAAGATGACACCCTTGCTTGTTGAAATTGAGGAGGACCTGAAGTGTTTGGGGCAGAAGGTCAATGACTGCAGTCTTCAGTGTAGATTGCATTAAGAAAACAAAGAGTCTGGAGTTTGGGTCTGGGACATCTGAAGGCAGTGGTGGTGACTGGATAAGTTTTCAAAAGGAAAGATACTTTGCCCTCTCTACTAGAAATGGCCAATGTGCTCTGTAACAGAGCATGGCTGGGCCTCTATCTCCCAGAATATTGCTAAATATTGTTAAAAAGTTTGTCAATTCCAGAGCCTTTTCAACTGTAGGATCTCATGAGTCTTGGGCAGCCAGTGCACCACTAGATATTTACTCTCGAACAATCTGACCTGACAAAAATATGCGACCATTTGGGCCATAGGAACAGAGGTTCCAACTTCCCTGGAACATGGGCTTTGACTGACACCTCAAAGGGACAGCTTCACAGAGGAAAAGCCAGATGCACACAACATTGCCTGATATCCTGGGAGAACTTTTTTTGTTTGTTTTTATTTTTTTAGCTATCCTAGTTTATTTAGAAAATTCGAATACACTGGGGTTTTTTACACCAGATTCTTCCAATTTCCCTCAGTCCCTACCTATCAAATTGTACAACCATGATTTTTTTTTTTTTACAACCATGATTAATACACATACACACACACACACCCTCATCCCTCTGCTTCTGCCCTCCCCCGCCCCTTGGATCCTTATACTCATTCTGCAATAATGGTTTTATACAATACTTATCTTTTTGGGACTGAGTTAGTTCAATCAGCATAATGCTCTCCAGTCCCTCCAAAGTAAGGTAATAATTTGCAAAATTATTGCTCCTGTGTGCTGCATAGTATTCCATTGTATGAATGTATTATAATTTCTCAATCCATTTGATTGTGGTTTGACATCTGGGCTGTTTCCATGTTTTGTGATGGTGAATGCTGTTATGAGTATTGGTGTACAAGTCTCTGTTTAAGCCTCAGTTCTCATTTTCTTGGTGTATATTCCAGGTAGTGGAATAGCTGGGTCATATGGAATTTCTATGTTCAGCTTTTTGAGGAAGCGCCAAACTGCCTTCCGGAGTGGTTGCACCATTTTATAATCCCACCAACAATGCATTAGAGTTCCTATCTCACCACATCCTCTCCAACATTTACTACTTGCTGCCCTGTTAAACGTTGCTATTGTTACTGGAATGAGATGGTATCTCTTTGTGGTTTTGATTTGCATCTTTCTTAGTGCCAATGATTTGGAGCATTTCTTCATGTGTCTGTTGGCCATTTGAATATCTTTCTCTGTGAAAATTCTTTTCATATCTTTTGCCCATTTTTTAATTGAGTTATCAGTCTTTTTTTGTGGAGGCCCGGGATTCGTTATAAGACTCGTGTCTGTCTGAGACGGTATTACCAAATGTTTGTTTCCAGTAGGTAGGTTTTCTTTTGACCTTGATGGGAAAAGTTTTATGATGCACAGAGGGATTTAATCTATAGAAGATACCATACATCAATATTATTCTCTTCAGATTATGCATTTCTGACTATATTTAGCAGTCTTTTCATACTGTAGGCCTTCTAAGCTTGATGCCAGTTTGCTTTTATGAACCTTATGGTTTGGGGCTTTCCTTCCAGGTCTCTGGTCCACCTTGAGTTGATTTTTGTGTATGGTGTGAGATGTGGATCCTGTTTCAGCTTCCTGCAAGTGAAAGTCCAGTTTTGTCAGCTCTATTTGTTGAAGAGTGTCATTTCCCCATTTGATAGGTTTGGTTTCTTTGTCAAATATCAGTTCACTATAGATAGCTGGGTCTATTTCTGGGTTCTCAATTCTTTTCTCTTGGTCAATGTGTTTGTTGTTGTATCAGTACCATGCTACTTTTGTTACCATTGCTGTGTAGTAGATTTTGAGGACAAGGAGTGCTATGCCTCCCACCTCATTATTATTTCTTAGAAGTCTTTTGCTTATTTGGGGCCTTTTGCTTCTCCTCATAAATGTGACAATTTCTCTTTCGATCTCCTTGAAAAATAAATTTAGTGTCTGAATTGGGATTGTGTTGAACGTGTATATTGCTTTTGGTCATTTTCACAATACTGAGTATTCCTACCCATGAACAGGGCACATTTTCCATTTCTTTAGGTCTTTTACTGTGTCTTGCAGAAATGTTATGTAGGGTTTTTTTTGTATAGGGCTTTGGTATCTCTAGTTAGGTTCACTCCCGAGTATCTCAATTTGTGATTGGCTATTGTAAGTGGTATTGCTTTCTTGATTTCCTTCTCTGAATTTTCTTTGTTACTGTAGAGGAATCCTACTGATTTTTGGATATTGATCTTTTGTCCCCAGCAGAACTTTTATCAAGTGCAAGACATGAGTTTGTGATGACAAAGTATGTTAATCAATTTCAGGGTAATGATGCACCTATTAAATAATAAATCAGTAGCACAGAAACTTACTTTGAAAGTGTCAAATTAAAGTGCTTAATCCAAACATGTCCAGAATTGCTGTGAAGATACCCTGAATCGTTGTTTCCAGAAGTAACGACCAATAAAGTAGTTCTGACTGTAACACAGAAAACTAAGAATGATAAGACTGTGTGGAGTGAAAAAATTGAAAGTGAAAGACAGATTCTTTTAGAAAAGTTCATTAATTGTGCTAGGAAGTTGTTTGTTCTTCAAGCTGAATGCTACTGAACTGACTTTATTGACCCATCATCTCATTTGGCATTTTTTTTACCATATATCAACAACACTGTTTTTGAAAATGATGAATGGTCTTATCATTTAGGATTCTCTATTGATGAACTTGACTTCTGTAAGTCACCCATCACTGTCTCTGGGGTACTCATGTGTAGTATAGGTAGCATCTTCTCTAATGCAGCACCAGAAAGCCATGTTAGGAAGAAATTAAGTGGCAACTAACAGTTTTGTCAATGTATTTTACTGTAGTATTTGTACATGAAAATTTAATTTATCTGTAAACACTGGCAGATGCTGCAGGTTTTAAAAGATGCATATTTTGAAGCATTTATGCCAAGATTTTCAAATTTAAAACACTGAGAAATGATTTATCATTTTAAAATTTCAACTCTTCATTGTTCATATTATTATCATTGAAAACATGTTGTACATAACCACATTGCATCGACTGTGGTGATTAACATATAACCAGGATATGATCTCATTCTTATTTCTCCCCTTTTTTGATAAGCCTGTTTTAATTGTTTTTCTCCATAAATAAACCATACGTTCAGTTGAGGCGATACATGGTTTTTCATTGAAACTAATTATAGTTCTTAAAAATCTCTAATACTACAATATTAATATTTTAAAGTGTTTATATTTTCTAATAAATACAATAGATATTTAAAGAAGGAAAAGGAGGGGGAGGAAGAGGAGTAGGAAGAGATGGAGGAGGAGGAGGAGAAGAAGAAGAAGAAACAGAAGAGGGGGAAGGGAGGAGGATGGAGAGGAGGAGGAGAAAGAGAAGAAGAGACAACTCACTACTGGTCCATGATAGATGGAGAAGAGATTGGATTGTTCACAGTTTCAGCTTGCCTGGATCCACAATCAACACTCTTGGCACTAAGTAGTCAGGAAATTAAAAGACAAATTATATTGGTAAAGTTTGCTGTCAGGGACCTTTCCAGAGCTTAAGAGCAATGATGCCAGTGCATATGATTCAGGCCATGGTCTTTGCAATTACTTGCTATGCAACAGAGAGCTGGACAATGACTATAAATGACAGAAGAAGAATTCATGCTTTTGAGTTGTGGTGCTGGAGTATTGAACATACCACAGACCACCAAGCAAATGAACACGTCTATCCTGGAGTGAATGAAACCAAGTTCCTCCTCAGAGGCTAGGATTTTGAAGCTCCACCTCCCATACTTTGAGCATGTTGCCAGGAAGGACCATTCCTTAGAGAAGAATATCATGTTTGGAAGGGTAGAGTTACAACACAAGAGAAGACCTAGTTGAGAAAGACTGACACAGTAACTGGAGAAATGGGATTAGATGTGTCAGAGACAGTAAGATTAGCTCAGGATAGGGCAGGCCTCAGAGCTATTGTTCCTAGGGTAGCTATAGACATTGATTCTTTTTCTGTCATCTTTATTCATTGTCCAAATTTCAGATGTGTAGCAAGTCATTGAAAAGACTGTGGCTTTGATCAGGCACACCTAAGTCTTTAGAATGACATCCTTGCTCTTTGAAGGAGTCTTTGACATGAGATTTTCCAAATGCAACATGTCTTTTGATTCCTTAGCTGCTGATTACTATACGTACCAAATAGGCTAAAATCAGAAAATTCACAGCACATTTCAGACCACACAAGTTTTGGTATGCATTACCAAAAGACTCTGAAAGCAATGGGTCAGTATGGACTACATCTTTCCACTAGGCCATCAGAGCTCACTCATCTCAGTATCTAGAAAACAAAATTCCTCACCCCTAGACCAATAGACAACATCATAGTAGATGGGAAAAAAATTGAGATGTCAATTATTTCCTTTTACTTGGATCCATAACCAACACTATTCATACCAGAAGTCAGGAGATATATTGCATTGGGAAAGTATGCTGTTCAGGACCTCTTTCAATCATTGAGAAGCAATGATGTCAGTTTAAAGATTAAGGTGTGCCTGATTCAGGCCATGCATTTTTCAATCACTTATTATGCATCTGAAATTTGAACAATGTGTGAGGATTACAGAAGAATCAGTACCTTTGAACTGTGGTGTTGGAGAAGAGTACTGAATATCCTATTGACTGTCAAAGGAACAAACAGGTATATCTTGGAGAAAGTGCAACCAGAATTACTCTAAGGATCGTGGTTTTATCTCATATATTTTGTGCATAGTAGGGGGTATTTCTTGGGGAGTGACATTATGTTTGGAAAGTTGGAGGGTCAGCAAAAGAGGAAGACCCTTAAGGAGATGAATTAGCACAGCGACTGCACCTCAAGTATGTCTGGGATGGAAAAACACAACACAGGATGAGACAGGGTTCAAATATATTCACAGGATCACTATGAGTTGTACAAAACTTGATGACAGCCAAAAACAACAACAAGAAGCTTTAAAGGGGAGTATCTGAAGAATGTTAGGGTAGTTTCATTAAGGATTATGGAGGGAGGGTAGATTTTCACTAGCGAGGAAGTGAGATGAGAAGTGTGGAGGAAAGCAAACACTTCACACTTCAAGGTAGACTGAGATTCCTCTCTCAATGGCTGCTCTCCTTTCTTGACCCCTGGGATCCATGCATCTCTGCTAAAGGAGAGATCAAAGGGTCAGGGGCTTTCTAACACAGAAGCAGTCAAGTTGTTTATCTCTTTTTGTAAGAGGCCAGATACACCTTTGCTCTGTCTGTCACGGTAGACTTGTGGTGGTTTAGTACCTTCCTTCTATTTCCTGGAACAGGTTTTAGTTACCCCACAGAGTAAAATGTCCAGTGGTTAAAACCCTGTTCATTTTAGAGTGGTTCTTAAACAACAAAAAATTTTTTAGGAGAATACACTGAGTATAGGTCAGACATTTCAAACTTTGAGTGCATTGCTAACTAAGTGCTTAGTTAAAAAGAAAAGTTTTGTGGTGTTTTTTTTTTCTGGGATTCCTATTTTTTTTAATTTAGTTTGTTTATTTTTCATCTCAATGAACATCTACAGAGATTTTGGAATTCCATTCATTCATTGAAGCACCCTTCTCCCCACACACACAAAAAAAGAAAAGTTTTGAAGGCTGTAATTAATGTCACTAAATTACAGAATTCTGCATGTAAAAATGATGAGTCTGTGCATACTTTATAGCTCTTTATCTCTGTGGCATCAATCATGTTCTCTATGAATCATATAGACAATATCTAGGTCAGTAATGCAAGGATTTGTAACAGTTAAGGTTGGAATTCCCTAGGATCATAGGAGATATTGTTGTTGTTGTTGTTG
>NW_006400106.1:2054015-2054482 GCF_000299155.1 Elephantulus edwardii | reverse complement strand
AACTGTAAAGAATTTTAATTTACTTTGATCTACAATCAGTGCCCATAGAAGCAGCAGTCAAGAAATTAAATATTTTAATTTTTTTTTTACTTATCAAATACACTGTGAAGAACTCAAGTTTTTTAACAAGAAAAATGTCACTTTGAGGTCTAAAGTGCAACTCATCCAAGCCAAGGCATTACCTTGTATGTAGGTGAAATTTGGCCAATGAATAAGTAAAACCAAAGAAGAATTAACATCTTCAAGTTGTTCAATTAGAGAACAATCTTGAATGTATCATGGACTGACCAAAAAAAAAAAAAGATCAGTTTTAGAAGTCCAGCTAGTACGTGAGATTTCTATTCGCATGCTTTGGTTCTGTTATTAAGAGTATCCAGTCTCTGGAGAAAGACATCAAGCTTGAAAAAAAAGGAAGAAAAAAGGAAGCTCTAATGACATGGATTGACATAGTGACTGCAACAATGAGT
>NW_006400106.1:2049199-2052100 GCF_000299155.1 Elephantulus edwardii | reverse complement strand
ATAGTGACCCTATGAATGAAAGACCTGGACACTTGTATAGCTTTCATCCTTTCTCCAGGTTCATAGGATTTCCAGAGACAAGCTATTACAGAAGTGGATGCCACTCCAGCTTCCAAGCTTGTTTTAATCGGGAAGCTCCACCAAACACTGGGTAACCATTCTTGCGTTTGACACATTTGTGGTTGCTGTGAAAGCTATGCCATCAGTGTGTCACATGGCAGAGGAGTCACCCACAGTAGACAGGTTTAGTAGAGATCCCAGATTAAGACAGACTACTAGGAAGCAAGATTGGTCATCCGCTTCTTAAACACAGGCCTCTGAAAACCCTATAAACAGTAGAAGAACATGAGAGGTTATAGTATTAGAGATAGAGCCCTGATTAGAAGTAAACCAAAATGAAGAGAAACAGCTCCAAGCATTATTTAATAGTTGGAACATGGAATGTGTGAAATATGAATGTTAGGAAAATTAAAGTTTTGAAAAAATGTAACAGAATGCACGAACATAGGCAGAAAACTTATTTTTTATAATGACTATTCATCAAGTCGTCTGGCACAATGCAGCATGGTGATCATCAAAATAAATTAAGCAACCCATTGGGGGGAAAAACAACTTGAGCTCACTTCAGTTTACTTTAAGATATATAATAAAAATAATTCCTGTTGATCAATGCATTTGTTTGAAGAACAGCACACATATTACTTATTCATCAAAACTCTTGCCAAATTACAGAGCTGGCTCTGTTCCATCTTGTGTAATAGATTTCCACAAATACCAAACATTCATTAAAATGAATTAAAGAAAACACCCAAAACCAAACTAAACAAACAAAAAACAAAAGAAAAAAAGTCTCATCTGTGAAGAGAGCAAAAGGTCACTACAAAGACAGAGAAAGAAAAAACTGAAACTGACATCAGAAGAGACCCTGAAAATTGCGCTAGAGCATCAAGAAGCCAAAAAAGCAATAGCAAGAGACAGTGAAGTAAAAGAGGTGAGCATAAGACTTCAAAGGGCAACTCAAGAAGACGAAGTATTATAAAGCAATGTTCAGAGACCTAAAATCAGAGAGAAGAAAGGGAAGAACTTGCTTGACATTTCTCAAGCTGAAGAAAAGAAAATCCAAGCCTTGAGTTGCAATATTTAGAAATGCGATGAGCAAAATCCTAAGTGATCCAGAAAGTATGAAAAAACGATGGAAGGAATACACAGAATCACACTGTGCCAAAAAGAATTGGCTGACACCCAGATTTTTCAGGAAGTAGCAGGAGTGACATAAACTAAATAACATGCCTCTGGAAATTCTATGAACTCTGATAAGTGTCTATATTTCTAGAGGAGCTTCAGGTCTTTTGTTCATCTGGTTGCTGTGAATCATAGTCAACTCGAAGGCACCCACCACCACCACCAACATATAATAAACACCAAATGATAATGAGGGGGAAAGTTCAAGTTGCACTGAAAGTATTGAGAAGAAAAAAAGCCCCAGAAATTGATGGGACACCAATTGACATATTTCAAATGACAGATTCTGCCCTACACATGCTCACCAGTCTATGCCAGGACATTTGGAGCACAGCTGTCTGGCTGACTGACTGGGAGAGATCCATATTTGTTCCCATTTCTGAGAAAGGTGATCCGATAGAATTTTGAAATTATAAAATATATAATTAAAATCATGTGAAAGCAAAATACTGCTGAAGATCATTTAAAAATGGCTAGAACAGCACATAAATAGAGAACTGCTATAAATTCAAGCTGGATTTCAGAGCGTCTGTAGCATCAGTGATATAATTTCTGATAGCTGATGGATTTGGGCTCAAAGTGTCAGAAGGATGTATACTTGAGTTTTATTGGCTATGCAAAGGCATTTGACTGTGTGGATCGTAACAAATTATGAATAACATTTAGAAAAATGGGAATACCAGAAAACTTAATTGTGCTAATATGAAACCTATACTTAGACCAAGAGGCTGTTGTACCAAAAGAGCAAGGGAATATTGCATGGTTTAAATTTAAGAAAGGTATGCATCAAATTTGTATCCTTTTTTCCAAACTTATTCTGTTTTTAAGCTGAATAAACACTTCAAGAAGTTGGACATTATAAGGAAGAATGTGACATCAGGATTGGAGGAAGATGCATCAATAATCTACATTCTGCTGAGGATACAAACTTGCTTGCTGCAAGTGAGGAGGACCTGAAGTGCTTGCTGCAGAAGATCAAAGACTGCAGCCTTCAATATTAATTAAAACTCAAGGTCAAGAAAACAAAAATTCTCACCACTTGGCCAACAGGAACCAACATGGTAGATTGAGAAAAGATTGAAACTGTCGATGACTTCATCTTTCTTGGCTCTATAATCAATACACTTGAAACCAGCATTCAGAAGATCAGGAGAGGTATGGTGTGGGGAAAGTCTGTAGTCATGGACCTTTCTAAAGTACTAAGGTCATAGTCACCATAGTCAGGCCATGTTTTTTTCAATCACTTGTTATGCTGCTGAGAGCTAGACAATGAATAAGGATCCCAGGAGAAGAACTGATGCTTTGAGACTTACTGTTGGAGAAGAGTACTGAATATCCCATGGACTGCCAAATGAACAAACCGATATGTCTTAGAGAAAGTCTAGCAAGAGTGTCCCTTGACGGGAAAGATGGTAAAGCTTTGTCTCACATACTATGAATATATTGATAGGAGAGGCTATTCTTCAGAGAGGGGCATTGTTCTTGGAAGATTGAGGGAAAGTGAAAAACAGGAAGACTCTCAAACAGTTGGCTTAACACAGTGACTACAGCAATGGGTTTAAGGGTATCAGAGATGGTGAGGACAGGGTTCAGATCTGTTGTTCATAGGGTTGCTATAAGTTGTACTCTACTTGATGGCACCCAACAACTACAGATACC
>NW_006400106.1:2047313-2048503 GCF_000299155.1 Elephantulus edwardii | reverse complement strand
TCATTGTTTATTACTTGTTGTCCTGTTAAATTTTCCCACTTCTACTGTGGTGAGCTGATATCTTTCTGTGTTTGATTTGCACCTGAATGGTGCTGAGTGTACACAAAAAATATATATCATATCACATGCAAACAAAATCCTGCAGAAGATTATTAAAAAATGACTGGAACAGTACATTGACAAAAAACTGGCAGAAATGCAAGCTGGGTTTTAAAAGAGGCAATGGCACTAAGGATATCCTTGCCAATGTCAGATGGATCTTGGCTGACAGCAAAGAATACCATAAGAATGCCTATTTGTTTTTCATTGACTATGCAAAGGCATTTCACTGTGTGGATCACAACAAATTTTGGCTAACTCTGAGAAGAAAGAGAATCTAAGAATACTTGATTGTGCTCGTGAAAACTTCTACTTGAACCAGGAAGCAGTCATATGAACAGAGCAAAGAAACACTGCATGGTTCAAAATCAAGAAAGGAGTGTATCAGGGATGTATCCTTTCTCCATACCTTTTAAATGTGTGCAGAACAGATCATTCAGGATGCTGGATTCCATGAGGAAGAATGTGGCATGAGAATTGGAGGATGACTTAGCAAGAAATTGCATTATACAAATGACACAACTTTGCACCAAAGAAGGAACTGAAGCATTTGCTGTAGAAGATCAAAGACTGCAGTCTTCAATATGGATTGAAGGTCCACATGAATAAAAGGGGGGAAAAAAGATTCTCACCACTGTGCTGACTGGAAGCATCATGATAGATGGAGAAGAAACTGAGGTTGTGAAGAATTTCACATTGCTTAGGATCACAATTAACACTCTTGACACTGGCAGTCAGGAAATCAGAAGACAAGCTGCTTTGGGAGTCTGCTGTCAGGGACCTCTCCAGAGTGTTAAGGACCAACAATGTCAGTCTAGAGACAGAGTGTGCCTGATTCAAGCTGTAATATTTTCAGTTACTTGCTATGCATCTGAGAGCTGAACTATGACTAAGAATAAGAGAAGGGGAGTTGATATGTATGGGTTGCTATGACAGAGAAGAATATTGAACGTATCATAGATTGCTGGAAGAACAAAGAGATCTTCACTGGAGAGGGTAAAACCAGGTTGCTCCTTAGAAAAAAGGACTGTGAAGCTCTGTTTCATGTACTTTGAGTATGTTGCCAGGAAGGACCAGTGTTTGGAGAAGGA
>NW_006400106.1:2044740-2046269 GCF_000299155.1 Elephantulus edwardii | reverse complement strand
TTCTTCCCTTATTTAACGTTGTACTTATTTGTTGCTTTCATTTCAGTTGCTTATGATTTCTTATGAATGACAAGTGAAAGAAACAATGTAAAAAATTTAATATCTCTGCAACTCATAAAATCTTAAAATCTAATTTTCAGTCTGACACAAAATTCAAAAACAGCCTAAACTGTCCAAGTCCCACTACTTGGCAACACTTCTAAATTGATTCCAAATATGCTTTTGTAGTTAGGGGTCCCATTCCCTTCCACATATTTGTTAATGCTCTCTCTCTCATGCTGTTTTCTTTTTAATTTTTGAGTTTCAGGGAAGTAGTTGTTCAAACAAGAACCATATGCTCATAGGATCACATATTCAGTAGGTTGGTTAAAACATTTACGGTTATTTTTTAATCTACTCTTTGTGAGCTTAATATCTTTTATATGATTTAGGAGTAAGCTCGGGTGGTTGAGCATCTAGAGAGTGGCATAGTAACCACAAGGTCCCAAGGCCTCTTGGCAATTTGAACCCATTAGTGATTTCTTGGGAGAAAGATGGCTAATCTCTTCCCATCAAAGTTACAGCCTCTGCAAACTCACTGGAAGTTCAGCTATAAGTTGATCTGACTTGATGGTAATGACTGATTGACATATGTTACTTCCAAAATATAATCCGGCATATTCTTGAACTCCTTCTAAGAAAGGACAATTGCTAACTTTCAAAGCAACTCTGTATTTGAATGTCTATGTTAAAAATATCTTCCCAAGAACTTTTCTTATTTGGTCTTAGTTCTGTAGTTTTGGCATTATCTTGAACAAAGCTGATTCCTCAGTCACATGTAACTCTTTCACTATTTTATGTCAGCAGTCATGCATCCCTAAGTTTACCTAGCCCATTTGTTATTTTCTTCAGTAACTTACAATTGCACTGGTCATTGTGTAGATATGTTATTGTGTCATGTCCCACTTCCATCTTCTTCTTTATTTCGGGGGGTAAGAAAAGCATATGATAGGTGTCTACTTCTCCAAATTCCCATTTTCTCATTGGTCCACCTTATTTTTTTTTATTACAAGAGATAAACTTATGTCAGCCATTAAATTCAAGCATTTTTACAGTATTTAGATGTTCTCTTTACATTTCTTCCTATATCAGAGTTTTCAAAACCTCTGGCCAGTTGTTTCTGGCCCACTGTTCATTCATTCAGTAGAATATTCTCAATAGAAACAGCAGAGGTGAAACTAGTAGCGAGAACCTTGTTTGTGTCTCCATTTATGAACTATCAACTATGGTTTACAAAGCAGACCTATAGCTATTAAACATTTACTATTTTAGTGAAAAAGCTGAAACACAGTGTTTGCAAATCACTTATTTGAGAAAAGATTTGTAGCTGGACTATAAAAGCATTAAAAAGGACTATAAACGTCAGTAAAGAAAAGCTTTGATGAACTCTAGACGTCCTAATCCACAAAATCAACAGTCTCCCAAGCATTCTGAAAAATCTACAACCAGGAGAGGATAAAATAGATGAATGGGACCTTATAAGAATCAAT
>NW_006400106.1:2042987-2044071 GCF_000299155.1 Elephantulus edwardii | reverse complement strand
GAGAAACTCTGGTATATTCACACAATGGAATATTATGCTGCATTGAAAAACAAGAAACCCATGAAATATTATTCAAAATAGGTGACCCTGGAGGACATTATGATGAGTGAAATGTCTCAGTCACAAAAGGACAAATACTGCATAGTGCCACTGTTGTAAAACGGGAGTGACATGGGGGAGACTGATAAAGATGGGATAAATTATGTATACTGCATTGAAACAGATGAGAGAGAGAGAAATGTTTAAAAGGTATATGTTGTTGTTGTTATGTGCCATCAAGTTGTTTGCTACTCATAGTTACCCTATGCACAAAAGCCCTAAATGCCTTTCTATCTTGTGCCAGCCTCACCATCTCAAACACACTTATTCCCACCACTCCACTCACAGAATTGATCCATCTCATCAAGGGTCTTCCTCTCCTGCGCCGCCCCTCCACTCTCCCAAACATGATGTCCCTCTCCAAGGACCAGTCCCTACTTGCAACATGCCCAAAGTATGTCAGATGAAGCTTCAAAATCCTTGACCCCAGGGAACATTCTGCGTTCACCCTCTCCAGGACAAACCTGTTTGTTTTCCTAGCAGTCCATGGTATATTCAACACTCTTCTCCAGCACCACAACTCAAAAGGCATCAATTCTCTTTCTATCATTCCTATTCACTGTCCCACTCTCCGATTCATAGCATGTAATTGCAAAGACTATAGCCTGGATCAGGCGCACCTTAGTCTCCAGCCTGATATCGTTGCATTTCAGTATTCTAGAGAGGTCCCTCAGAGTTGACTTTCCCAGTGCAATTCGTCTCCTGATTTCCTGGCTGCTGTTGCCAAGAGTGTTGACTATTATTGTCATGACATGAGTCCAGAACAAAGGCTGCATAGTGGAGTGAACTTGGGGGGAGGGATTGTATAACAATGAAAGGATTTTTTTTTCTTTTCAAAGAGAAGAATGAACTGGAGGGGAGGGGAGGGCAGGGAGAAAAGTGCAACAATGAATGAATGGAAATCCAAAATCTCTGTAAAGTTTCATTAAAATTAATAATAATAAAAATGAATAAAAAGCCAGTAACAAGAAAAGAAAGGGCAGCA
>NW_006400106.1:2038605-2039154 GCF_000299155.1 Elephantulus edwardii | reverse complement strand
CCAAGGTTTGGAGTTCTCACAGCTGAAGATGAGTGAGTGATATTTGAGAAGATAGTCTCAGCTGGAGGAAAGGATCAGGGCTAATGAATTTGCTTGTTTATTTCTCTTCCCTCAATTAGTTTAGTAGGAGAAGCTTCTGGGTCTATGGAATATTTGTCCTTTTAATTTCCTTGTGGCGTCTCTCAAATAAAAAAATCTTTACTTTTAATTTTCACTTCATCTTAGCAGAGTCAAATACAAGAAGTTAGTTCTGTTTATGATGCCCTGACTCACTCCTTGGGGCATCCAGCTACTTCACTATTCCTGGGGCATGAATCTCTCATTGAATTGGACAACACTTAAGTGTATGGCAACACTTGCTGGGGGAAAAAAAGTCTTTTTGTGTTACTCTATCTAAAATTTCACCATTCTTGTCTCCAGAGTATGTGGAAGAGCTAACCTTTCAAAATGATTTAGAGTCCCTGTCATTTCAGTTTCTTAGGGCTGTTGCAATAAAATACCACAAAATGGGTGGTTTTAAAGAACAGAAATTCATTGTCTCATGGCTCT
>NW_006400106.1:2023244-2029820 GCF_000299155.1 Elephantulus edwardii | reverse complement strand
GGTTTAGGGCTGTTGTACATAGGGTCGCTATGAGTCGCAAATGACTCGACCGCACAAAACAACAACAGCATCTATTTTTACAGGATGACCTAGTTTAGGTGAGTCCCTAGTGAATGATGAGCCTAGACTCTTAACACAAGATTGCAACCTTTTATTTTTTAAGGAAGTGGAATATCATGCCCAGTGCTGCTTGGGCTCATATACTCAATTATTTTACACTATTTGGTGACTATTGTTTGTAGGCTTAGAGAGAAGATGCAAGGAAACATTGACGGACTTAATTCATGACTTTTACCCTTAGGTAGCTTCAAGAGGGGGCATTCACATAATACAAGGGGGCAACCTTATATTAGTGTGAGTGATTTAATTAAGATTGGTAAATGGAGGTATAGAGAAACTGTAATTAACGTTGGTCTTCATGTCAAGGTGCTTTGGACCCTTTTGATAAAGCTGATGCTATCTGTTAAGGGCTTCTATAGAAATTAGATTTTGAGCTATTCTATAGTACCTTTATCTAGATAAAAGTTGAACATGGTCCTTAGGACATAAATTAATCTTTTGCATGTTGGTATGTTGTTGATGTTTTGTGCCATTGAGTTTCTTGTGATTCATAGCGACCCTATGTATAACAGCTCTGAACCCTGCTCTATTCTGAACCAACCTTATTGTCTCTGACACATCTTCCTCCATTACCCCCGTCACTGAATCAATCTATCTCATCCAGGGTCTTCATCTGTTGACATGGGAGGTGACAAAGACTCCTACTTCACATGATGACACATGATTTCAAGGTGACATGTTCATTTACAATTTAGATTAATCTAAAGCAAAGTTGTCACTTTACAGACTAAGATATGCTTGACCAAAGCCAAAGCATTTTGAATTGCTTCATCTGCATGTGAAAGTTAAATAATGAATAGTTTTTGTTGTGTACCATAGAGTTGGAACCAACCCATAACTGACCCTCTGGCAGTTTTTCAGAGGCAGTTAAATGCACAGGAAGAGATTGCCCATTCTTTTCTTGTATAGCAGCCGGTGGCCTCAAACCATGTACCTTTGGTATTACAGCACAGCTTCTTGCCACTAGGCCACCAGAGCTCCCTAGATAATGAGTAGAGAATACATAAGAATTGATGTGTTTGAATTGTGCTGCTGATAAATAATTCTGAATATACCATAGAATACTTAAAATGTTAACACATTTATTTACCTTGGAAGGAATGCAGCCAGAGAGTTCCTTAGAGGTAAGGATGATGAGCCTTCAACTCAAATGCTTTGCATGTCTTGTCAGGAGGCAGCAATCCTTGGAAAAGGATATCATGCTGGGAAAAGTAGAGAGAGGGTCAGTAAAAGAGAGGAAAACCTTCAGTGAGAAAGATTGACATAATGACTATAGCAATGAATTGAAGGACAGTAGAACTGGTGAGGTTGGGAAAGGATATGGAAGAGTTTGGTTTTGTGGTACATAGGGTTGCTATGAGTGAGAGACAACTTAGTTTCGTGGAGGAAACTTTGACTTGAAAGATACTAATTTTTAAAAAGCCCAACTTTTGAGTAGCATATAATGTTGTTGTTGTTGTTGTTAGGTGATATCAAATCAACTAGGATTCATAGCAACCCTGTGAACAATCGGTGTGAACCTTGCCGTCCTCATGATCTCTGTCATGGTAAAGCTCATTAGGTAGTCACTGAGCCAACCCATCTGTGGAGGATTTTCCTCTTTCACTGACTTTCTCCATTCCCAGGATGATGTCTCTCTCCAAGGACTAGTTACTCCTGAAAATATGCTCAAAAGTAAGTAAAACAAAGCTTTATAATCCTTGCCTCTAAATAGCATTCTGGTTGCACTTTCTTCAAGAAAAAATTGCAAATAATATATTTTGTTGCTCTTGTATGCCTTTGAGTTGGATCTGACCCATAGCTAGTAGACTCTGATAGATTTTCAGAGGCAATTAATCACATGGAAGGAGATTGTCCATCTTTTTCCCATGGAGCAAATGGCTAATTTAAACTATGTGTCTTTTGGAGAACTCCTACATAAAATACACCAGCAAAATATTTTTTTTTAAAAGTCCTTCTCAGACTTTGTTAAGAGAGAAAGAAAAAGAGTTATATAGAACAAGATAGCTCATACTGAGTAATATTAAGGAAATATAGAAAGGGCTTCACCATTCAAGTACAATGAAGATCTCTAAATACATAATGAACAAAAGAAAGATTGGAATTAATAACTGTGGAGAAGATAAACTTCATCTTAAAATCCATTGAAATGTAAAAGTTGGCTACATGGCTAAGAATGAGTGAGCTACTAGCTAGATGAGTTGTATCAGCTGGTGTTTTTATATATTATTATAGTCAGTTTGAAAAGTAAGGTGCACCTAATACAGTCAATGGTCTTGTCAGTTACTTGCTATGCATGAGAGAGATAGACAATTAATAAGAATGACGGAAGAGCTGATGCCTTTGAGTTGTGGTGTTGAAGAAGAGTATTGACTATCCCAAGGACTGCGAAGAGAACAAACAGATATGTACTGGGGAAAGTACAGCCAGAGAGCTCCTTGGAGGCAAAGATGATAAAACTGTTTCTCTCCCAGTATGTTGTTGGGTGAAGCTATTGCTTAGAAAGAGACATCATGCTTGGAAAGGTAGAGGGTCAGTGAAAAACAGGAAGACCCTCAATGAGACATATTGAGACCCTGACTATGGCAGTAGGCTCAAATGTGTCAGAGATGTCGATGATAGTAAAGAATAGGACAGGGTTTAGGCCTATTCTCCACAGAATGGCTAAAAGTTGTACTCAACTCAATGGCACCTAACAAAAACAACATGTGTGACTAGGGGAAATCTGGAATTCTACTAGGTAAGGATCATGATGGTTTAAATCTATAAACTACTCCATGGATTAAAGACAATCTTGTCTTGTGCAGTTTAAAGCCAATGAAAACTCACTGGAGGGTAAGCTATGTAGTCAGCTCTCGACAAGAAATTGTTTGCTGTATTCATGAACACAAATAATCATATAGTCATTTTACCTAGGAAAAAAGCTATTTATGTCTTGACTACTCATCACAATTAGCTTGCATTCTAACCTTTTACTTCCTGGTAATGCATGTTTGGCCCATCATTCTCATATTTAGCACTAGCAGCTCCAGTTTGAAAAGCTTCATCTGTATTTTCCTGTTTTGATTAAGCTTCCAGCAGGTGGCACTTTCTTTTGCAAGAACTTTGTTTCCTTGAGGAGTTTTGGTTTATAAATTTATTCCCCCCCCCCTTCACATTGCCTCTAGGAATGCCAGACTGACTTGAGGTTGAGAGGGCACGGTCTATTCAACATTTAAACTTTTAAAAATTGTGAACATAGAGAATGTGGTATGATAGAATCTCGGAGCTCCAGGAAAATGCTGCACTGGGCAAATTATTTGCGGGCCTGGTGAACACATATTGACAATGCTTTTTTCTTGGGACACTAGAAGAACTTAATCTCCTTCTGTGTCCAGTGAAACCATGGCTTGTGAGCTCAAGAAGCATCTGAAGGGTGTAGCAGCTTCATATCATTGGATGCTGGACAACGGTTGCTGCATCTGTTCCTCATCCACACACTGGCCCTCACAAACTGAGACAATGTCTGCCACTGATCATTTTCTTAAAATACTTAAGTATGCCCTGACAAGCATTGCAATTAAGAAGATCTGCATGCAGTATTGATTAAGATTGATGGTAAGGTCAGAACTGATATAGCCTACTCTGCTGCTTTTATGAATGTGATCAGCATTGACAAGACCAGAGGGAATGTCTGTCTGATCTGACACCAAGGGTTGATTTGCTCTTCAGTGTATTACAGATGAGGAGACAAAGTACAAATTGTGCAAAGTAAGAAAGATCTTTGTGAGCACAAAAGGAATCCCTCATGTGGTGACCCTGATGCTCAAACCATCCACTTCCCTGGTCCTCTCATCAAGGTGTATCAATTGGATTGATTTGAAGACTGGAAAGATTACTGATTTCATCAAATTTGACACTGGTAACTTGTGCATGGTGACTGCAGGTGCTAACCTGGGAAGATGTGGTGTGATCACTAAGAGAGAGAGATATCCTGGCCTTTTTGATGTGGTTCATGTGATACATGCCAATGGAAATAGCTTTCAATATTTTTGTTATTGGCAAAGGCAATAAACCACAAATTTTTCTTCCCTGAGGAAAGGGTATCCACCTTACCATTGCTAAAGAAAGAGACAAGAGAGGATGCTGTAAAACAGAGCAATGGGTGAAATGATCTTTAGGTGATATGAATCAAGAGGACAAAATTAAAGGTAATATGGCATGATAAAAAATATGGCCAATTTAAGAAATAGTAGTAGAAAACATGACTGTAGCAAACAAAAGGGAAAAAGGTCCATTTTTGGCTTACAGGTACAGGACTTTAAGATGGTCATCTATCTCAAATGCTATCTACTTCTGGCCATAGGATATTTAAACGCACTATATTTTCACTTAAGACACACCTAACCAATACTTCACACTTGCATATAAAGCACATAATGCATATAAGTAACTAACACATGAAGAGGTTTCATAGTTCGCAAAAACTTTATTATGTGGTTGTTATTCTCATTAAAATACTAGGATGCAAATACCCTGTAGCTCTCATATACTGATAGTAGACAATAAAATCATGTAACCAATCTAAAAAAATAAAATGCAGTACTACATGGTTCAAAATCAAGAATGGAGTCTGTCAGGGATGTATTTTTGTCTCCGTACCTTTTCAATCTGTATGCAGAACAGATCATCTGAGACACTGATCTGTATGAGGAGGAATGTGGCATCAGGATTAGTGGAAGAGTCATCAACAACCTGCATTATGCAAATGACACAACCCTCTTTGCTGAAACTGAGGAGGACCTGAAGCACCTACTGCAGAATATCAAGGACTGCAGCCTACAAAATGGATTGAAGCTCAACATCAAGAAAATAAAGATTCTCACCACTGGGCCAATTGACAGCATCAGCATGGATGGTGAAGAGATTGAGATAGTTAACAGTTTTAGTTTACTTGGCTCCACTGTCAACATTCTTGGTACCATCAGCCAGGAAATCAAGAGATGACTTGCATTGGGAAAGTCAGCTGTTGAGGGACCTCTCAAGAGTACTGAAGAACAACGACGTCATGCTAGATACTAAGGAGCACCTGGTCTGAGCTATAGTCTTTGCAAATACATGCTATGCATCAGAGAGTTGGACAGTGACTAGGGATGATAGAAAGAGAATTGATACCTTTGAACTGTGGTGCTAGAGAAGAGTGTTGAATATATAGTGGACTGCTAAGAGAACAAACAGGTTTGTCCTGGAGAGGGTGAAGCCAGAATGTTCCCTGGAGTCAAGGATTCTGAAGCTTCATCTGACATACTTTGGTCATGTTGCAAGGAGGGACTGGTCCTTGAAGAGGGACATTATTTTTTGGGAGACTGGAGGGATGGCAATGAAGAGGAAGACCCTCGATGAGATGGATTGATTCTGTAACTGAAGCAGTGGGAATGAATGTGTTTGAGATGGCTAGGTTAGCACAGGATAGAGCAGCATTTAGGGCTCTTGTACATAGGGATTCTATCAGTCACAAACGACTCGATGGCACATAACAACAACAACAACAACAACAACCACCCTTCAATTACTCAATAGGTTGGATAGTCCACAGAGAGTCTTGTTGTTGTTATGTGCCATCGAGTCGCTTGTGACTCATAGCGACCTATGTCCAACAGCTCTAAACTCTGTTCTGTCCTGTGCCAATCTCATTGTCTCCAACACACTCATCCTGATTGCCCCAGTCACCGAATCAATCTACCACCCAGAGGACCTTCACCTCCTGCCGCCTGCCCTCTATCCTCCCAAGCATGATGTCCTTCTCCAAGGACCGGTCCCTCCTTACAACATGACCAAAGTATGTCAGACAAAGTTTCAGAATCCTTTCCTCCATGGAGCAAACCGGTTTAACCCTCACTAGGATGAATCTATTTCTTTTCTTAGCAGTCCATGGTACCCCCAGCATTCTTCTCCAACACCAAAGCTCAAAGCATCAATTCTCCTTCCATCCTCCCTGGTCATTGTTCAGCTCTCTGACACAAAACAAGTGATTGCAAAGACCATAGCCTGTACCAGATGCACCTTAGACTACAGAGACATACCGTTGCTCTTCAGTACTTTAGAGAGGTCACTAACAGCAGACTTTTCCCATCGCAATATGTTTTTTTATTTCCTTGCTGCTGGTGCCAAGAATGTTGATTGTTGAGCCAAGCAGACTAAAGCAGTGAACAATCTCAATCACTTCATCATCCATCCTGATGCCACCAATTGGTCCAGTGGTGAGAATCTTTGTCTTCTTGACATTGAGCCTCAATCCAAATTGAAGGCTGCAGTCCTTGACCCTCAGCAGCAAGTGCTTCAGGTCCTCCTCAGTTTTAGTGAGCAGGGTTGTGTCATCTGCATAACACAGAGAGTCTTAGCTTTTTTAAAAAATAATTTTAATTCTCCAGTAGGGTAAAAAGGGAAGCCACTGATTGGGAAAAAGTATTCGGTAAT
>NW_006400106.1:2020274-2021108 GCF_000299155.1 Elephantulus edwardii | reverse complement strand
TCTCTTAGAGCTAGGGATTTTGAACATTTCTTCATGTGCTTGTTGGCCATCTAAATGTCTTCTTTGGTGAAGTGGAGAGTCTTAGCTTTTAAAAATGATGATAAATAGAAAGTGTGTATAATGATTGTATTAAATGCAGTGTGAAGAAGGAATGTGTGAGACACAATGTAGATGAAGGAAATGCAATATATATGCATTTTGTATGCAATCAAGTATAAAATTTAAAAAAATTGTGTTAAATAGGCCCACCATTTTATTCTGCCTAATAGCTACATGTAGATTGGTGAGAAGGACTAATTAATTATGGTCCTTTCAAATAAGATTCTAGTCTTTATTTAATCTGAAGGCACATGGTTTAAATCCACCAGCTGCTCCGTGGGAGGATGGGCAGTCTCCTCCTGTGTGATTAACTGTCTCTGAAAACCTACCCAAAGTTCAACTATGAGTAGTTTCTGACTCAATGGTACACAACAGCAACAACAATAAACATTATTTTGAGATAATGTTACTTCAGTAATTTAGGTAGGAAAATGAATAGGTTGGTGCATGCAACATAAAGAAAGTCTATGGATCCTTCAATAGCGATTTCACCGGGAATACATTTGTGATATAGTGCTCTGGTGACCTAGTTGGTAAAGAATTACCTGCCAACCCAAAGGTATATGGTTCAAATCCATCAGCTTCTTTTTAGGATAAAGATGAGGGATCTTTTCCTATGCAATTTACAATCTTTGAAAACCATCTGCTATCAATCCGTTGGTTCCAGGTCAGTAAACAGAAGGCCAACATGTTTGTGATAGCTGAATGGTGCAGATTTCAGTTTTAAAAGAACTA
>NW_006400106.1:2015943-2019310 GCF_000299155.1 Elephantulus edwardii | reverse complement strand
GTTTAGGGCTGTTGTGCATAGGGTCACTATGAGTCGCAAACGACTCGACGGCACATAACAACAACAACAACAATCATTAATATCACATGCAAATACTGTCCTGGTAATACTATGGCTTTATATGGTATATTTTGAAACTTTGTAAGGCGGTGCCTCCCAGTTAATTTTTGTTTTTCAGAAGAGCTTCGCTTATTCAAGGTATCTTTCCATTCCAAATAAAACTGCAAATTGCCTTATTTATCTCTCTGAAGAACGAATTTGGTACCTATATCGAGATTGCAGTAAGCATGCAGGTTCCTTTTGGGAGGATTTGTTATCTATACAAAATTCAGTCTTCCAACCCAAGAACGGACAATAATTTTTTGTTTAATTGAGCCTTTTATTGTTTCTTGTAGTAATGCCTTGTTGTTGTTGTTATTATGTGCCATCAAGTCACATGAGACTCATTGCAACCCTGTGCGCAATAGATCTGATTGCTGACCTATCCTGAGGCAGTCTCGCTGTCTCCAATACACCTAATCACATTATCTGTGTCAATTCATCTCATTTGGGGTCTTCCTTCCTTGCACTGTCCCTCCACCCTTACAAGCATGATGTCCTTCTCCAAGGACTGGTCCCTCTTGGCAACAAGCCCAAAGTATATAAAACAAAGCTTCAGAATCCTTGCCTCCAAGGAGCTACTTGGTTTCATCCCCTTCAGGACATACCTGTTTTGTTCTCTTGGCAATCCATGGAATGTTCAACACTCTTCTCCATCTCTATAACTCAAAGTCATTGATCCTTCTTTTGTCCTCCTTAGTGGTTCAGCTTTCTGATGCATAGCAAGTAACTATAAAGACCATGGCCTGACTCAGGCACACTTTAGTCTTTAGGCTGACATTGTTGCTCTCTTTTGCTAAAGAAAGGTCCTGACAGCAGACTTTCCCAGAGCAATTAGCCCTTTTGAGCTCCTGACTGCTGGTGTTAAGAGTGTTGACTGTGGAGCTGAGCAAACTGAAATGCTTAATAACCTCAATCTCTTCTTCATCTATTGTGGTGCTGACAGTTGGCTCAGTGGTGAGAATCTTTGTTTTCTTGATGTTGAGCTTCAATCCATATTGAAGACTACAATCCTTGACCTTTTGCAGTAAATGCTTCAGACCCTCCTCATTTTTGGCAAGCAAGGCTGTGTCATCTATATAACATAGGTTGTTGATGAGTCTTCCTCTGATTCTGTTTCCACAATTTTCCTCATTAAGCCCAGCCTCACAAATGATTTGTTCCACATATAAATTAAAAAAGATTTCTGGATTTTGAACCATGAAGTTCCATGAACCATACATGATTCCAGAGCCATGCAAATGAGTTCAATGCAGAACTATGTATTGTTCCAGAATTATGCACATGAGCATAGTCAGGTGTTCTGGAATTCCCATTCTTCTCAAAGTGAGCCACAATTTGTTGTGATCTACACAGTAAAATGCCTTTGCATAATCAATGAAACACAGAAAGACATTCTTCTGGTATTCTCTGCTCTCAGCCAAGATCCATCTGAAATTGGCTATGATGCCTCTTGTGTCATGGCCTCTAGTAATCCCAGCTTGTCTTTCTGGTAGTTCTCTGTCAATGTACTTTTCCAGTAGTTTTTGGATATTTTTCAGCAGGATTTTGTTTGCCTATGACATTAGTGATATTGTTTGGTAATTTCAACTCTCTGTGGTATTGGATCACCTTTTATTTATTTTTTTTTTGTCTAATAGGATTATCTGATTCAAAATGTCCCATGCCAATCCATCTCAGCTTGCCAATGCCTAGAATGTCCATATTTATGTACTATATTTCTTCCTGAGCAATGTCTAGTTTTCCTACATTCATAGTCCTCAAATTCCACATTCCAATCACCAGTGTCTGCTTGCAGCTATTCCTTCTCCTTTGTATTTCCCAGTTCAAAGGTTCAGCTTGTGACACCATCTCTTTCAGTCTAATCCGAATGTGCACTACTGTACATAGACTTTTCAAAGGCCTGTTATTTCAGAAGTAGATGGCCAATTCTTCTTCCTCATCTATCTCACTTTGAATACACAGCTTTAGAACAATGTCTAACAGACAAGCATTTTACTCAAAAGAGCAGAAGAAAATCTCCACTTTATTGTTCCACTAATAGATGCAGATTGGTTCCACTTCTCTCCTGGGCACATTAAATTGGTCCCATTCCTTCTCCCTGCTCTGCCAGTATCCTTTCTGATTGCACCTCTTATCCCACCCCACCAACACCTGTTTCCCCCTCCTCCAATCTATCCCCAATATAGCGTCTCAAATCTTTGTCCACTTCTGTCCGCTCCTTTTTGCCCTACACCCCAGTGATGATGTTATTTTGCACAGGTCTATGGGGGCACAGATGCAGACCCCCTAGGGAGTGGGGGTATGAAGGGATGTAGACTGTGGGGGAGAGCAATCTCCAGTGATACACAGTGACCCCAGTGGGCCAGGAAGAAAGAGTGTTGGGTTGTTCTATGTTTCTAAGTTTATTGTCAAGTATTTACTCTTATGGTTGGCTATCGTAAACTGCTTTTTTAGGTTTTCTTCCCCACTGATTTTTATGTATACATCTTATATCCTGCCACTCTCTTAATTGATTTGCTAGGTCTATCAGGTTGTTGGTTTGTTTTCTTTTTTTTTTATTGTTGTTGTTGAGTCTGGGGTTTTCTGTGTACAATATAATATCATTTGTGTATAGTGACAGTTCTACCATCTCTTTAACAATTTGAATGCCTCTTATTTTCTTCTCTTGTCTCATCGCCTTAGCAAGTATTTCCAATACAATATTGAAGGCTCTCCTCATTTATTGTAGAAGGTCAAGGACTGTAGTCTTCAATGTGGTGGAAGCCTGACATAAGCAAAGATTCTAACCACTGGGCCAATAGTCAGCACTACAATATATGGAGAAAAGATTGAGATTATTAATAATTTTAACTTGTTTAGGTCCACAATCAACACTCTTGGGCACTGGACCAATAGTCAGCACTACAATATATGGAGAAGAGATTGAGATTATTAATAATTTTAACTTGTTTAGGTCCACAATCAACACTCTTGGGCACCAGCAGCCAGGAAATCAAAAGGTGAATTGTTTGGGAAAATCTGCTGTCAAGGAGCTCTCTAAAGCCAAGAACAGCAACAATGTCAGCCTAGAGACTAAAGTTTTCCTGATCCAGGCCGTGATCTTTGCAGTTACTTGCTATACATCAGAGAGTTGAACAAGAGTTACAGAAGAAGGATAAATGCCTTTGAGTGGTGGTGCTGGAGAAGAGTCTTGAACATTCCATGGACTGCCAAGAGAACAAAAAGGTTTGTCCTGGAGAGAATGAAATGAAGTAGCTAGCTTCTC
>NW_006400106.1:1994790-1996843 GCF_000299155.1 Elephantulus edwardii | reverse complement strand
TTTGCAATGAATAAGTCATTGATTTTACAAAATTCAATCATTCTATCTCCAGCTTCATTCCTGTGACCAAGCCCATGTTTTCTGACTAATGATTCTTCTTCACTGTTCCCAACTTTTGCATTCCAGTCACCCATTATTATCAATGCATCTTGATTGCATGTGACATTACTAAATGACAGATGCTTTGAGTGTGAAGAAAAGTTCTATTTCTTGCCTAATACTCAGTTGCTAAGTGGAAGCATTATTACTCCAAGCAGAAAATCTACTAGCTATTGGATAAGAAGCTTAATGGGTGAGAGAAGCCTCTCATTTGTCTTTGAGGAAATTCTCATCCATCATCTATGGGTCAGTTCCTGGTAATGTAGTGAGGCAGAGAACTTGCACCTGCTTTTTGTGAAAGTCCAGTCAGTCCAAATGTAGAGACTGTCTTTGCCAAGCATCCTACAATTGCTACAATACAAGTTTGTGGTTTTAAAGAATAGAAATGTATGGGGGTTTTTTTAAGGCTCAAGAGGCTTAAAGTCTGGATTGAGGCACTGACTCTAGCATAAGTCTCTCTCTCTCTCTCTCTCTCTGCTTTAGGAGGAGATCTTTGCCTCTTTCGACTACTGTAATCCTTACATTCCTTGGTGAACTTCACATGTATCTTTGCTCATGTGTGTCTGCTGTCTCTGTGTTGTGTCTGTGCTAAGTCCTTTTAAGTGATTCCCCCTCCTTCTCTCCTTGCTGCTGTGTTGGGTCCAATTGATAACTGACCCTCCAGCAAGTTTCCAAGGTTGTAAATCACAGGGTATTTATTTTAGGATATGCCTTACAGTACTATGGCTTCATTAGCATGACAAAGGAAAACCTATTCCCAAACAGGATTATATTCACAGATATTTAGGTTTCTAACATATTGTGGGGGCCACAGTTCAGTCTGCAACAATACCGTATAGTCTTCTAGGTACCTGAGTGCACCTAGGACGTGATTATTTCTTAGCCATCCACAGTCCACGTTTCAGGTTAAATTCTTGCCATGCTTTCCAGAAGAAAGGCCTTGGAAACCCGATCGTGGCCAGATTTAAGATGTGCAGCTGCCAAGACTAACAGACTGGTAGACAGTAGTTTTTGCTGCCCTCAAAACTCCCAAAAAGATACCTGCTTTTTCCAGTAATTCACTTCTTTCTCTGTCTCGCCCTTTTCTTTTTTCAGGCAAAAGTTGAGAGCCTCACAGATGGCTTTGGGGAAAATAACTGCTTGTTCTCAAACATGCTTTCTGGAGACACATTCCTACCCACTCCCTTCCTCTTTCACAGTCCTGGCTGCTTGGCTTTGTGTCCAGGAGATCATGACGCTGCAGCCTCTCTCTGCCTGTCCCCATACAGCCCAGCCATCCTTCAGGAGGCTTGGGCTCCTAGCCTTTACATTCTTCTTCTAAGCAGCTTGGCAACAAGGAGCCTTTGCCTCTCTGTTCTCCAGCCTAGCTTTTAATTGCTGTGCTGAAAGGGGCATTCAGCTTTATATGACAAACCAACAAACCTAAGGGAACACTTCCACGCCTACTCTCCTCTGTGTACCTGAAATCACACAGGTGCGGCATGCAAAACAAACCCCCTCAGACTGAACTGGTTTGAATTGGAGCTCATATGAGGGGACAGGAAGGCAGAATAGTTGGAACACAGAATAGGGCACAGATTAGCATTGCAGGCTGGCAGAGAAGCCTGCAGGGAACCATGGAAGTTTGTCAAAGACAAGCATAGGCTAAGCCTCTAAGTTTTATTTAGGGAGATCCCGTGCAGGTAAGGAGAGCAGGGATGGGGAAGGTTAGCTTGTCAGCAACCTACATAGGGAAAGTTAATCTAGATTTTGTGCTATATTGTTGAGACCAAGAGGCAGCTGTCAGAACAGAGCAAGGAGACACTAAATGGTTCAAAATCAAGAAGTGGATCCATCAAGGATGCTTTTTGCCTCCATGCCTTTCAATCTTTATGCAGAACAGATCATCTGAGAGGCTGGGCTGTACGAGGAGGAATGTGGCATCAGGACTGATGGAAGAGTCATCAGCAACCTG
>NW_006400106.1:1967258-1994209 GCF_000299155.1 Elephantulus edwardii | reverse complement strand
CGGCACAAGAGAGGAAGCCCTCGATGACATGGATTGATTCTGTGATGGGGTGGTGGGAATGAGTGTGAGACGGCAAGGTTGGCACAGGATAGAATGGTGTTTAGGGCTCTTGTACATAGGGTCACTATGAGTCACAAATGACTCGATGACACATAACAACAACAACGACAACAACAACCATTGAGTCAGAACTGGCCCATAGCTGACCCTCCAGCAGGTTTTCAGAGGCAGTTAATAGCACATGAGAAGGTTGCCTACTCTGCTCTTGTGGAGCATCTGGTGGATTCAAACCATATTCCTTTGGGATTGCAGCATAGATCCTTACGACTAGGCCAAAAGGAAAATAATCACTGGATAAAAGGCAGAGGGCACCTGACAATAGGAAGAGACCTGCCGTATATTTAATTTATTCTTATTTTGGGTTCTCCAAAGTCCCTAAAAGAAGTGGGAACAACCTTGGATAAGATTCATATTCCTGCTGCTGCCTTAACTTGCTTTTAAAATGTGGGCAAACCATGCATTCTTCTGACTCTATTTCTCACTGGTAATATGAGGATATGATATCATTGGGTGATGCAATCAGTTAAGCTCTCAACTACTAACTAAAAATTAGAAGTTTGAATCTGCTCAGGAGTGTTCAGTTGCAGACTTAAGAAAGAAATCAGAGAACAAGAGAGAAAGCTTAAAAGCAACTTTAGTAGGGAGGCTCCTGGGCAAGGTTCCTCATTCTGAAAATGCAGAAGGAGGAAGTTTTGCTTTGAGTTATTGGGGAGGGTTTTTATAACAGGGTCTTTAAGGAGGAAAAGAAGGGACATTTCATTTTGATTTATGGTTCATTGATAGTTCTGCCAGGTTAGGGTTCACTCTTCTTGTTGACATGTGTATTCTTTGAATTCTTCATTCTCCCCCTTGGCCCCTTATATGGATCTAACACCCCGGCCTCTTTAGTGATAAAAAATGGTGATATATCTTTCCTCTGGCTACTTCCTGCTGACCAAGGGGGGAAGATCTGGGGCTCAGAGGCTGGATAGGATTGGCCCAGGATCAGTAGCCAGGGGAGAATATGGATGTAGATGGTTCACAATTAAGTTGGTCATTTATTTCATCCTGCAAAGTAAGAATTTTTAAAGGCATGGAGTAATTAGTAACAATATGCTTATGATTACTATTGGCATTAGAAAAGAAAGAACCAAGGCTAGAAATGGATTCTAGAGCCAACTGGGGAGAAGGCTTGTGGGATTTTTTTTTTGCCTATTTTTAATTTTTCAGCTAATTTTGTCAATTTAGAGATATTTTATTCTACTAGTCCTGACTCATTTATATAGTAACAACACTCCTTTTAGGAATAAGCAAGTATCTCCTTTCGTGGAAGTCAGGAAATCTAGAGTTGGGGTTGTTTTTGTTTTTTTGTTCTTTTACTTTGGTGAGTGACCTGTGCCAGCGATGTCAGCTGACATTGGAGGGAGCCTAAGGAGGCTGATGTTGTTTTTAGCACTAACTGCAAGTGGTCTTCAAAATCCACAGCTGAAACAATGCTATGGGCAAGAGAATCTCCTACCAGCCCTCTGGCAACCACAGTGGAGGCTAGCTGAATCCAACCATGATTTGAAGAAATGTTGCTCTTTTAAACAGGAGCCTTTGTGATGGAATTTATGCATTTGTGTAGGATTTCCATTGCACCAGAAATGTGCCCTGGTTCAGCTACAGTGTACTTATTTATGCAACTTTGTGTATACAGTTCCCGTGTTCTATTGAAGAGGGTGCAAACAAGGACGTTATGTAGCAGATGTGAGAGGGCTTAGTCTGTTTATCAGGCTCTGGTTCCCAGAGTGGGATGTGTCCCAGAATGGTGGAGCACTCAGTTTGGGCTGACGGAAGGGCTTGAGGTATTTGGGTGGAATGTGGTCTAGATAAATTGATCAGTAGTACTGCTAGCGAGGGTCATTGTAAAGAGGAACACAGGAAACAATGAGAAAGGTTGGTCACCATCTGACTTTAGCTAAGGAACAGTAAGGTACTCTGGATAATTTGGATCCAGGTCGGAGGCTGCATAGTTTGTGGCCCTCTAGAGACTTATTTTAACATTGTCTGCTAAGTTGGAGAATGTCAATAGAGATCTGTACTTGGGTGTTGGCATCCAGAACGTATTCTCTGCTTATGTGTACTTTGCTAGAAGGCAAGGAAATATATCCAGTAGAATATAGTTTTCCTTCAAGCCTAGCCTGCCACCTGGCATTCCAAGGGTCTGAGATACGAAGTTGGAAGTTTCCTTATTCAATATAAAAAAAACCCCTTTGGTATTATAAACATCATGGATCTTGCATGGCTAATATGGACAACCCCCATATGTCTCTGGCCACTGCCAATAGTGTGAGTGGACTTGGTCATATAAGAAGCAAGCAAAAGGTCATCTGTAGAAAGGAACTGCCTTAGGTGATATTGAAATGGTGATTGCTTTTAATAAACTACTTGTTCTTGCTGTTATTATGTGCCGTCAACTTGCTTGCGACTCATAGCGACCTTATGTACAACAGCCTTAAACTCTGCTCTGTCCTGTGCCAATTGCATTGTTGCTGAATCCACCTCATAGAAGGCCTTCCCCTCCTGTGCTGTCCCTCCACCCTACCAATCATGATGTCCCTCTCTAAGGACAGGTCCCTCCTTACAACATGTCCAAAGTATGTTAGATGGAGCCTCAGAATCCTTGCCTCCAAGGAGCTTACCAATTTAACCCTTTCCAGGATGAATCTGTTTGTTTTCCTAGCAGTCATGGTACCCTCAGTACTCTTCTCCAACACCATAGCTCAAAGGCATCAATTCTCTGGCATTCCAAGGGTCTGAGATATGAAGTTAGAAGTTTCCCTGTTCAATATAAAAAAAACAAAAACAAACAAACAAAAACAACAACAACACAACAATCTTTGGTATTATAAACATCACGGATCTTGCTTGGCTAATATGGACAATCCCCATATGTCTCTGGCCACTGCCAATAGTATGAGTGGATTTGGTCATATAAGAAGCAAGCAAAAGGTCATCTGTAGAAAGGAATTGCCTTAGGTGATTGAAATGGTAATTGCTTTTAATAAACTAGTTGTTGTTGTTGTTGTTATGTGCCGTCAAGTTGCTTATGACTCATAGCCGACCTTATGTACAACAGCCTTCAACTCTGCTTTGTCCTGTGCCAATCGTATTGTCGCTGACAAACACATCCTGATTACCCCAGTCACTGAATCAATCCACCTCATAGAGGGCCTTCCCCTCCTGTGCTGTCCCTCCACCCTACCAATCATGATGTCCCTCTCCAAGAAACATGTCCAAAATATGTTAGACGGAGCCTCAGAATCCTTGCCTCCAAGGAGCTTCCCAGTTTAACCCTTTCCAGGATGAATCTGTTTGTTTTCTAGCAGTCATGGTACCCTCAATACTCTTCTTCAGAACCATAACTCAAAGGCATCAATTCTCTTTCTATCCTCCTTAGTCGTTGTCCAACTCTCTGATGCATAATAAGTGATAGCAAAGACGATGGCCTGTTTCAAACACACCTTAGTCTCCAGAGAGACACCATTGATCTTCAGTATTTTGGAGAGGTCCCTAAAAGCAGACTTTCTCATGGCAATACACCTTTTAATTTCCTGGCTACAGGTGCCAAAATGTTGACTGTGGAACCAAGCAAACTAAAGCTGTGAACAATCTCAATCTCAATCTCTGCAGCATCCATCCTGATGCTGCCAATTGGCCCAGTGGTGAGAATCTTCTTGACTTTGTCTTCTTGACGTTGAGCCTCAATCCATATTGGAGGCTGTAGTCCTTAACCCTCTCCAGCAAGCGCTTCAGGTTCTCCTTAGTTTCAGCAAGCAGGGTTGTGTCATCCGCATAATGCAGGTTGCTGATAACTCTTCCACCAATCCTGATGCCACATTCCTCCTCGTACAGCCCAGCATCTCAGATGATCTGTTCTGCATACAGGTTGAAAAGGTACGGAGACAGGACACATCCCTGGTGTACGCCATTTCCAATTTTGAACCATACAGTGTTTCCTTGCTCTGGTCTGATGACTGCCTCTTGGTCCAAGTATAGGTTTCTCATTAGCACGATCAAGTGTTCTGGGATTCCCATTCTTCTCAGAGTCACCCACAGTTTGTTATGATCCACACAGTCAAACGCCTTTGTATAGTCAATGAAATTCAGATATACATTCCTCTGGTATCCCCAGCTTTCAGCTAAGATCCATCTAACATTAGCTATAATATCCCTAGTATCACAAAACAAACAAAGAAAAAAACCCCAAAAAACAAAAAAAACAACCAAAAAAAATGGTGAATCCTGCTTCATATGCCCGTTGAGAGCAGTTTGCTGAGCCAGTGAGGTCTGTGGTTGGAGTAGACTGATGTATGGAAGTTTCTCTTATTTTATACTTCCATAAGTAAGAATTACCTAGGACTTGGGTTCTAAGTAAATTGAAGAGTAGTGGGACCCACCATCTGAGAGGTGTAGGAAACTTGCTCAGTGAGAGGAGCATGTTTCACCTGAAAAGAAGGTGTCAATGGGGGTCACCTATGACCTTAACTCCTGTTGGGGTGGTCAAGAAGATTCTATGAGGTCTGTCTTAGTGTGGTTGAAGAGGTTTGGGTGCATGCCATTTGATGAGGACGACATCACCTAGGCAACTTCAGCTTTCTGTTCTAGACTTTCAGGTGTTGTTCTGGGTATGCAGGGGTTTACATGTTCCCAGAGTAATTGTCTAAAGAGGGAGAGATAAGAAAGTTATGATGCTAAAAGAGGGGTTCAGTTGGTAGGTTATGGTTGAACAGGAATGGTCAGCTGTACATTAGCTCATAGGGGCTCAGAAATGATGATGAATGAGATGTTGCTTGGATACAGGCTAAGGAAATAGGAAGTAAGTTGCTGCTTTTTACACTCTGTTTATGGAAACTACAGCATAGGCTGCCATCAAAAACCAGAGTCTGGTCTGGATTAGGGATGGGTTAGAGAGCACAGGGTCCTTAGGGAGGAAAAGGAGGAACATTCCATTGTGACTTACGGTTCATCGTTAGTTCTGCCAGGTGGGCAGGGCCATTCACACTCTGTGTCGACCTATGTATTCTTTGAATTCTTCATTCTCCCCCTTGACCCTTGTCTGGACCTGACAAGAAGCATTGTCGAAGAAAGGCAAGTGGTGGAAAGGTAATGTCCAGAGAGACCCAAGCTCATATATTTCCAAACTTTTGGAGTGGGGTAAGATAAGGGGGGAAACTGCTTACAGTTATTGGCCTGTGCTGTGTTTTTTTTTTGTTATTTCTGTATTTGCACTGAATATTCATGTCTAATTACTGATCTGGGACTATCCTATGACTACAGTCATGCTGCTATCCTATTCCATAGTCATGCTCCTGAAGAAGGTCATGGTTTCAGATGGTGCAGCAGGTAGAGAGTAGAGCCTCTGTGGGCCTGGCTTGCCAAATTACTACATGTGGAACATTGACCCAGGAAGTCTCTTGGACTCCAGAGGATAATTGTGTGAAATTTAAGTGGCTTTGCACACTATGGCATTGAGATAATTATAACTAATAGTTGTACTCTTTGGGCTCCTGAGGCTGCATATATTAATGGGAGACTTCCCATCTTCCTCCCAAGGAGCCACTGGTGATTTCAAACCACGAGAGACTTGTGACCTTTTGGTTAGTAGCACAACTCATTACTGATTATGCAGCCACAAGCATAATCCAACCTAATTCCACTGTGTGAAGGTTATGCTGGCCAAAGAAGGGGCTGCCTGGTCTAAAAGACTGTATTCTAAAGAATGCAATCAGGGCAAAAAGAACACTCTGCCCTATGATTTGCAAAATCTTGATTCTCCTGCTGAAGTTGCCTTCTGGTAAAGATGTGGTTGTAGAAACAGGGAAGGCCCGTAAATAAGAAACAACAAATAAAAATCATCTTGGAGTGCATTTAACATATTTTCCTGTTTATGTAATACAAAACTTCTTAATAAAAGCTATGAGGCTGCACAGATTGGTAGGGACAGTCAAGTACAAGTTCCTTACCCCTTACTTCCTGACCACTAAAGTTTTTAGTAGTTCATTCTGTCATCAACACTTATCTGCAGGCCAGAGAAGTACAACAAATAGTATAGAATGCAAGAAGATAAAAACTTTTGGTGACTTCTTTTTTTTTTTCAGTTTTTCCATTATGCACTTTCTTTATAATACAATTTATATTTCATACTGACTTACAAAATTTATGTACATTGTTTTTCACACTGGATCTTTCCCATTTCTTTTATTCACCCCTCCCTCCACCCATTAAATTGTGTGACTCTGTGACTCCCCCCCCATCCTCACCTCTCTGCTCCCATCCGCCCCCCATTATCCTATAATAATGGTCTTATACCAAATAACAAATAACGGTATTTGTCCTTATGGGACTGAGTTAATTCACTTAGCATAATGTTTTCCAGTCCCTCCTAAATTTGGTATTGATTTAAAAAATTATTACTACTGTGTGATACATAGTATTCCATAGTGTGGATGTACCATAATTTCTCAATCCATTTGATTGTGGTTGGACATTTGGGCTGTTTCCATGTTCTTGCAAAATGGTGACTAACACTGCTTTGAACATTGGTTTACAAGTCTCTGTTTGTGTCTCAGTTCTCATTTTCTCAGGGTATATTCCAAGCAATGGCATAGCTGGGTCATATGGAATTTCTATATTCAGCTTTTTTTTTTTTAAATTTAGGTTGTTTATTTTTCATTTCAATGAACATCTACAGAGATTTTGGGATTCCATTCATTCATTGTTGCACCCTTCTCCCCGCACACCCCCCCCCCCCCCATTTGCTCCTCTCCTTGAAAAGCAAAAGAAAAACTCCCTCATTGGTACACAATCCCCCCCTGCACCTCCCCAAACCCCACCCCCTAGCCCCAAATATAATCCACTCTACAACCCTCATTGCATACTCCTACGATAAAAATAATGCCCTAAAATATAATACTTTTAGACTATTTAAGGAAATGCCAAACTGCCTTCCAGAGTGGTTGTACCATTTTACATTATAACAACAGTGTAAATGAGTTTCTATCTCACCACATCCTCTCCAACATTTAAACTTGTTGTTCTATTAATCTTTGTCACTGTTACTGGGGTGAGACGATATATCATTCTGGTTTTGATTTGCATCTCTCTTATTGTCAATGATTTTGAGCATTTCTTCATGTGTCTGTTGACCATCTGTTGAATATCTTCCTCTGTGAAAGGTTTTCCCATGTCTTTTGCTCATTCTGTAATTGTGTGATCAGTCTTTTTCTTGTGGAGGCCCTGTAGCAATCTATAGACTTTTGACATAAGACTCTAATCTAAAAATGGTATTACTAAATCTTTTCCCATGCAATAAGTTTTCTTTTCATTCTGTTAAAAAATGCTTTTGATGGGTATAGGTATTTAAATTTTTAGAAGGTTCGATTCATCAATTTCATCCTCTCTGCATTGTTCATTTCTGGTGGTATTTGGCAGTCTCTTTATACCACAGACTAGGTAATCTAAGCTTGATCCCAGTTTGTCTCTTATGAATTTTATGGTTTTGGACTTTACTCCCAGGTCTCTGATCTACCTTGAGTTGATTTTTTTGTATTGTGTGAGATGTGGATCCTGTTTCAGCTTTCTGCAGGTAGCAGTCCAGTTTTGCCAGCACCATTTATTGAAGAGGTTATCATTTCTACATTTTATATATTTTATTTCCTTATTGATGACTTCTTTTCATTACTTTCTTGACACTGTTCAATTCCAAGTATGTAAATCACTTTTGAATACTTCACTTTGATTTTGTTTTCCTCTGGCCCAAATTTAGAGTAGAAGATATGGAGAGAATTGTAGGAGCTGTTGAAATTGTAGGAAGGCAAATGATTGCTTTTCTTTCCTTTAAAATTAGTCTTGCGTCCCCAGGTACTTGTCCATTCTGCAAACACTTCCCATCTCATGCCTTTCCAAAGTTCCAACTTTCAGAATGGTGAAAAGGAGGAGGTAAAGCAGATAGAACTCACAATGCACTTAAACTTTTTACTTTCCAAACAGGGTAACCTTCTGTGTACTATCCATCAAGCATCCAGTGTTGCAGGTCTGAAAGCAATCAAAGCAAATCTATAGAACAATTTTCTGGCAAGGGGTAAGCAATTTTTTTTTAGAAAAAGTCTTATAAAAATTATATACTTCAAGGGAGTTATGAAAGGATATTGCACCTGAAAGACACTTTAAATTACACCTGTGGGTTTGCATAATATTTTCTCTTTATTCTGAATATTTATTGAGTATAGTCTGGCTTTAAGTCTTTTAGAATTTGTACCGTAATTCCAACAGAGACATCAGTTTATCTTTTACTTAGGGGTAATCCTCTCTGGTGGCCTAGTGGCAAGAACCTGCGCTGCAGTCCCGATGACATGCAGTTTGAGGTCACCCATCTACTGAAATATTTTACAATATCCATATTAAGGAACACTGGTAGCTTAGTGGTATGAAACTGTACTGCAATCCTCAAGACACATCATTCAAATCCACCAGTTGCTCTGTGGAAGAAGGATGGGTAATCTCTTCCTGTGCGATTAACTGCCTCTGAAAACCCACCAGAGGATCAGCTATGGGTCAGTTCCAACTTGACAGTATACAACAACAACTTCATATTCATCCAAGAGAAAGGGAGCTATCTTGGCATGGTGGTAAGAAGTTGGTTTGCAATTCTGGAGACACATGGTTTGAATCCACAGATCCTCCATGGGAGAATGATGAGCAATCTACTCTTTTGCAATTTACTGCTCTGAAAACATGCTGCAGAGTCAGCTATGCATGGGTTCTGACTTGATGGCACATAAGAACAGTAACAGTCCAAGCAATAGGAACATTTTTTACAGGGTTATTTAATTCGGGCTTACTCTATTAAATATCTGTGTGTAGATGATATAGATATACATAATATAAATAGAGGGAGCTAGAGAGAGAGAGAGAGAGAGAGAGAGAGAGAGAGAGAGAGAGAGACTCTTCCTCACTAATTAAATTGCTTGTCTTTGTTTTTAATTAAAAATCTTAAGATCTATATTTTTACATGGAAAATGTTAACAACCAGAAATCAAAGGACAAAAAGATTTTGAACCCAAATTGAGTTTAATTAATTAAGTTTCTGTCAAAGGTCATGACCAAGTAATATGAAGAAGTTAAGAGGACAACCATGGTGTTAGACTTCGCTTCATAACAGGATGCTCATAATTGCCTACCTCTGTCTCTAATTCATTTACTCAAATGCCAGCTTTGCAAAGCTGTGGATTTTCAGAGAGGTAAATTCCAGACCAACTGCAAAATAAATATTATGTTAAAACACAGATTTAGGCTAAACCCTGCCCTCAGCTGTGCTTAAATAGCCCTCAAGGCTTTGATGGGAAACCTGTTCCCATGTGTGAACAAGATTTTGCCTACAGTGGCTGGTCAAACATTGAATTATAAATTTCATAGTCGGCTATATAGGAGTTCTCTAAGTATTCTGTGATGACTGCCAGAGGAAACTAAAAAAAGCTTGGCGGGACTCTGAAGTCTTTTAAGGTACAATAATAAAGCATGCAGCAACTTCTTACTATTCTTTTCCTGTTTTCTAAGATTGAGCGTTGACTGAGGAATTTAGAGAAAAGATAGTTTGGTCTATTTTGGATGTTGTGGCTCCCGGAACTGTGAGCTTGGAGGCTCTTGAAAGAGAGGAGAAGGGTGGGAAGATGAATTATGGAATTCTTATTAAGGCAACTTTTTATATCCCTCCACTTATATACTTTTATTCACATGGCCCTGCATGAAATTGTTTCTGTCTCTGGTTTATTTTTCAGTGTCATGAACTGAACTGTTTATTTAAAAAACCTGTAAGCAATATGCTGCCAATGAGCCTATGACTGTTTAAATAATAACCTCAAGGGAAAATCCTAAAGAAGAGGGTGTTCACACTAAAATTTCATCGTACTCAAGTAAAACTCAATACTGGTAAGTCTGAACTGATTTCTAGTTGACTCTCCAGCATTGGGTTTCTGAGGCTATAAATAGCATGGGAGGAGATACCCATTTTTCTTCGTTGGAGCTGCTAGTGGATTTGAACTGACAAATTTGGGTTAGGTGGGCAACTCCCTGTGGATCAGGTTACTGGAGCTATTAACACACCTAAATCCAGTTAATGGTGAAGCATATTTTAACTAGGAGATTTTCTGTTAACTGATTTTGCCTCACATAAATAAGACTTAGAACTGAACTCCTTATAAACTTTTCATAAGGATGAAAGGTCTGTGGGTGGCACAGATGATTCTCATCCTAAAGAAAGGTCGGTGGTTCAGCAATACTGTGAAAGAAAGGCAGACACTCTGCTTTTGTAAAGATTACAGCCAAGAAAACCAAAAGAGCAGCTCTACTCTGTAGCACATGGAGTTGCTCTGAGTCAGAATCAACTTGGTTTGTTTTCCCCTTTCTCCTTATTTTACCTTCTGTTGACCCTCCAACAGATTTTCAGAGGCAGTAAATCACACAGGAGGAGAGTGCCCATCTTTCTAACTTTGTTTTATGTTCTAAGAGTTTTAATTCTTTACTTGATAAGGAACCAGTGAGAAATTACATTTAAAAATACTTTGTGAGTGTTACACTATGTTACACAATGTAACTGTCAGCAGAAGGAGAAAATAGGTTATTCTGAGCCTTGAGCATGTTTGAACTATGCCCAAGTTTTAATGAATCCCTGATACTGTCTCAGAAAATAGAACTGGCATTTGGCATGACATCAACTCATACCAAGTCCCTAAGTCAACAATTTTACTTATAACACTATAAAATGTAATAAAGATGACATTTTACAGAATAGTTTCATATCATGAAACCAAAAGGTCATATCAGTTGCCATCACAGAGTAGAGAAAAAGACACTAAGAAATCAGTTGAATAATGCATAAAGTAGCAACACACTCGACATTTTGGTATTGTTCAAGATAAAATGGTTTTCCATTTTCTCTTGCCAAAGTGTCAACTCAGCCCTGAATAACACCTACCACTTTCTGAGCCACTTTCCCAGAGTTTAGGGTAGTTTGTTCCACTTCCATTTCTCCTCACCTCACTAAATTTGTACCAGGCTGACCAGGGCCTGCACTACTAGCTCTTTTATCTTCCCATTCTGTGTCACAATATTGTTATTTTCTATTGAATTGGAGGAATTAAAAAAGGAGAGAGTGACACTTCCCTGGAAGAAGACAAAGTAAAAACTAATAATAAAAAATAAAAGTACAGTAAAATATGTGTTTTTCATTTGATAGATAATGTTATAAACCTATACATTATGTGTAACCCAAGCCATGGTACTTTCAATCACCTTATATGCTTGTTAAGGCTGAAAATGAAAAATAAAAACATAATTGTTTTATTTGATACTTGCTGAAACTGAGGAGGACCTCATGTACTTGCTGCAAAGGGTCGAGGACTGCAGCCTTCAGTATGGACTGAGGCTCAATGTCAAGAAGACAAAGATTCTCACCACTGGACTAATTGGCAGCGTCAGGATGGATGGCGAAGAGATTGAGATTGTTCACAGCTTCAGTTTGCTCGGCTCCACAGTCAACTCTCTTGGCACCAGCAGTCAGGAAATCAAAAAGCGTATCGTGGTGGGAAAGTCTGCTGTTAGGGACCTCTCTAAAGTACTCAGGAGCAATGGTGTCTCTCTGGAGACTAAGGTGCGCCTGATACAGGCCATGGTATTTGCAATCGCTTGTTATGCATCAGAGAGTTGGACAATGACTAGGGAGGACAGAAGGAGAGTGGATGCTTTTGAGCTGTGGTGCTGGAGAAGAGCACTGAATGTACCATGGACTGCCAGGAAAACAAACAGATTCATCTTGGAGAGGTTTAAACCAAGCTACTCCTTGGAGGCAAGGATTCTGGGGCTTCGTCTGACATACTTTGGACATGTTGCCAGAAGGGACGGGTCCTTGGAGAGGGACATCATGCTTGGGTGGGTGGAGGGACAGCGCAGGAGAGGAAGACCCTCTATGGGATGGATTGATTCGGTGACTGGGGTAATCGGGATGGGTGTGTCAGAGGCAGTGCGATTGGCGCAGGATAGAGCAGAGTTTAGGGCTGTTGTGCATAGGGTCGTTATGAGTCGCAAACAACTCGACAGCACATAACAACAACAATATTTAATATGCCGTATACTTCCAGAAGAATGGACATCTTAGAAGAAATAAAACTGGAATCCTCCCTGGAATGAATATGTTCAGACTTTGACCCATTTACTTTGGATACATCATTAGGAGATACAAATCTCTAGACAAATACATCATAGTTAGTAAAGTGGATGATCAGTGAAAACATGATAGGCTGACACAGTAGCCCCAACAGTAGACTTAAACAAATCAAAGTTCATGAAGATTGTGTATGACCATGTTTCATTCTGTTACAAAATAAGGTCACATGAGTTGGCGCAGATTCACTGACAACTAACAACATTTTGAATATTTAGGGACTCAATATTTATCTACAATGAAGGATCCATTGGATTGACATTAACTGCCTTCAGGTAGATTCCAACTTCTGATTCTATATCTGCAAAGAAAAACTGCTCCAGAAGACTTTCAAGATATCTAAGTCTGTCTTCTAAGGAATATTTATGGGTGGGTGCAAATCACCAATCTTTTGACTAGTAATTGAGAGCTTTATTGTTGATAGGATACAGGGATTCTTTGGGGACAGTAAAAGCCCTTTTAAAAACATGATAAAGTTGCTGAAAACTATGAGATGATACCATTGCCAAGCATACTGTTAAATCAAGACATATGCCTTTCTTGATATGTTTATGCCCAATAGTTAAAGAATCTGCAGAAATAGTGACAAAAAACCTTCCATGTACTCTACTAATGTAGAGGCCCATGAGAACTGAGTGTAGAGACCTTAGGATGAGCCATCAGGGAACTAATGACTAAAACAACCTGTCCCTCTCTCCATTTTATGCAAGCAAACACTACCACAAATGCTTCCAGAGGTCAAATTGTAGTGGGTAAAGTAATGCTATTTGGGGAATGAAGTAAGTATTACTCTAACTTTTTGCTCTGATAATTTTTTTCCCTGTTTTCTCTTTCTTCTCTCAATTTTGAACTTCATTTACCCTTTTACATAAAAATTGTTCTCACTTTCCCTTTGTGGCTCATGTTGCTATAAAAACAAAACATTTTCTAAGCCTTCTCTTTCAGCCTGCAGATATTCTCAAGACCATGGGCAGATATTATTTTCAAGGCCGAAGGTTTTAAAAGTATGGAAAATAACATTGCATTTTACTTGGCAGAAGCAAGAAGACAGAAAGATAGATAATTTAGTGAGGGAGATTAGAGGGGGTAATGTTCAACAGGGCAGCAAGTAATAAATGTTGGAGAGGATGTGGGGAGATAGGAACTTTTATACACTGTTGGCGGGATTGTAAAATGGTACTGCCATTATGGAAGACAGTTTGGAGCTTCCTCAAAAAGCTGAACAGAGACATTCCCAATGACCCAGCTATTCCAAGAGAGACTTGTACACCAATGTTCATAGCAGTGTTCAGTGTTATTCACCATCTCAAGAACATGGAAACAACCCAAATGCCGAACCACAATGGAACAGATTGAAAATTATGGGGCATTCACACCATGGAATACTATGTATCATGCAGGAACAATGATTTTGCAAGTAACTACCTCATATGGGAGGGACTGGAGAATATTATGTTAAGTGAAATAAATCAGTCCAATAAAGACAAATACAGTATAAGACCATTATTGTAGAATGTGTACAGAGATCCAAGGAGGGGAGAAGGGATGGTTAATCATAGGGTTACACAATTTGATGGGTGGAGGAAGAAGTGGTTAAAAGAAAGGGGAAAAATTATATATATATATACAGCCTTCAGTATGGACTGAGGCTCAATGTCAGGAATACAAAGATTCTCACCACTGAACCAATTGGTAGCATCAGGATGGATGGCGAAGAGATTGAGATTGTTCACAGCTTCAGTTTGCTCGGCTCCATGGTCAACACTCTTGGCACAAGTAGCCAGGAAATCAAAAAACGTATTGTGATGGGAAAGTCTGCTGTTAGGGACCTCTATGTCTCTCTGGAGACTAAGGTGCGCACAAGACTGTGCAAGGTTTTAGCCTTTGACATATGATGTCAACATAAGAGCAGATTTGATGGCAACTAACAGCAATAACAATTTGAAGTAAATTCTTCAAACTCTGTTGTGTTGTTGTTAGGAATTGTCTAGTCAAGTATGACTCATAGTCACTGTGTGAACAACAGGTCTGAAACATCCTGTGCCATTCTCGTCATCCTCTTTATTGTTGACCCTCCCCCTTTCCAAGCATGATGTCCTTTCCAATGAATGGCTCTAATAACATGTCCAGAGTATGTGAGATGAAGCTTAGGACAGAGGATTTACTTTTAGTGAAGGCAATTTTGATCATATGGTGAGCCAAGGAAGAAGGTTAATTCTAAATATCAACACATAGATTAATCAAATAATATATACTTCTTTAAATATGAGTGTTAGAAATATGTTTTTCTATTTACAGGTAATATGGATATTTAAGAAATAAACATATTAGTCCTTTTCATCAAGGAATTTAAAGTCTACTTAGGATATAATATTAACTCCTTGGCTCTTGCTTGTATTTATAACCTCGTGTCTCCACTGACTTTTTAAATTGTTTTAAATTATTTGATATTGAAGCTGCATTGTACTATTTCTCATCTTGCTTCTACACAAGTTGTTTCCTCTACCAAATATTTCCTTCTCTCTCTCTCATACAGTGAACTAATTCAAATCCCAGCATCTCTATGAATACTCTCCTGACTTGCATAAGCATAACTTGATTCTTCCTTCTTCTTGTTTCTTTAAATAATACATTATCACTATGTTATTACAGAATCTACCTCATTGCTTTAAGGGCTTGGTTTTTTCTTTCTTATGTTGGTTTGTGTTGTGTTATTTTTTTCCCCTTTTCTGTTATTAAGTTATTCTAGATTCCTAGAATATTTGCTTTTTATTTTATTTTACACTAGTTTATTTACAAAGTTCATATGTTGTTGTTGTTGTTATGTGCCGTCGAGTCATTTGCAACTCATAGCCACCCTATGTACAACAGCCCTAAACCCTGCTCTGTCTTGTGCTATCTTTATAATCATCACCATGTTTGAACCTACTGTTGTAACCACTGCATTATGATGTTTTCTAGTGGTAAATTCCTCCTATTGATACACCCAAAATAATCAAGCAAATACTTAAACAATGTTCTGTAATCTATATGATTTTCAATGGCTAATTTTTTGGAAATAACTCTCCATGCCTTTCTTCCTAGTGTGGTTTAGTGTGGAAGCTCTGCTAAAGATGACTCAATCTGTATGGCTGTATTGACATCTGAATTACTTATGGCCTAGTTTGCATCCTCAAGCAACTTTCACCACAGTATGACATACTGTTGTAACTATATTGGCCCCTATTAGGGAATTTAGTGCACACACCCAGTATTACAACTCCAAAATATTTGAATATTATGTGTTGCACTTGACTTTACGTACTCATTACTAAGACACAGACAAAGGGAATGTCTTAGAGATTTTTCCATTGTGTAATCCACTGCTGAAAACTTTTTAAATGAATGAAGCAGACATGAAATGCCTTTCCCTTTCCCATGCAGTGCTACCATTGCCAAAACCCCTAACTTCAGAACAAGTTAATTTTCAATAGTTTCAGAGCCAAATGTAATAGTTCTATGATTTAACTTTTCAGCATGAGTCTAATTTTGTTGCATATTATGATAATAAAGACCTCTGGAAAAAAACAAGTATAAACCAAAGATCATGATTCAGAATGTATTGCAAGTTGGAAATGGTTTAATAATTGCAGCTGGATGCTTTAAAAGGAAATTCAGTCATACACAATCTTCTGCAAGTGTAATATTTATGCTGGTTTTTAAGACTAGAATATGCTTATTATAGGTCCAAATTTACTATCATTTATAGAACTATGACCCTTTACTGGGTTTCATAGTGATAACTTTAATTAACTAATATGAATAATATTATATGCTCCAAGTTTTCATTACAAATAAGGTCAATTAAGCTGGTCAGTCCCTTTTGGATTTAATGATTGTCCTTGGATTCTTATACCTCTGGGGGTATTATTCCATATTCTTTGGAAGAGTTTAAAAGGAAAATAATCTGTAAAACGTTTGGAAAATAAATAGTTAACACTTGAGAGTTGAGTTTTGCTTAAGTATAGACAACAGTTAAACAATAATGTACAATAAGGAGAAACAGAGATGTTATATAGATTAACTTATTTTTCTTATCTATGTACATCTTTTATTTACTCTTACCAGTTATTTATTTACTCTTGCCCAGTTAAAATGGAAGCTGGTTAATGTTTAGCATTTGAAATGAAAAGTATTTGGATTCTGGTTTACATAATGTTGTTGTGACTCCTGTCAAGTCTAGCAGGACTTATAGTGACCCTATGAACAAAAGGCCTGAAGACTTTCTATAACTATTGCCATTTATCAAAATTCATAGAATTTTCCGAGGTACATTGTTAAAGGGTTGACAAAAATGCTCAGCTAATCAAAATTCTTATCCCCTTCACACTTCTACCTTCCCCGGTTCAAACTCTTAGTTATACATGGTGGAAAATGTAGGATAAGGATTTTGAGGTGAATATAATTTTACCGTCTGAAGAAATACATTGGATCCTGATAATTTTTCCTTTATAGCTAAAAGGTCCAGTTTATTCATTGAGTCACATCCATGAGGGAAGAGAAACTAGTACCTTTTTTGTAAGAAGTTGCATATATATCATACCGTTTTAAGATATTATATATTGTGTTGTTGTTGTTGTTATGTGCCGGCGAGTCGCCTGTGACTCATAGGGACCCTATGTACAACATCCCTAAACTCCGCTCTGTCCTGTGCCAATCGCACTGTCTCTGACACTCCCATCCCAATTATCCCAATCATTGAATCAATCCACCTCATAGAGGGCCTTCCTCTCCTGCGCCGTCCCTCCACCCTCCCAAGCATGATGTCCCTCTCCAAGGACCGGTCTCTCCTCACAACATGTCCAAAGTATGTTATATGGAGCCTCAGAATCCTTGCCTCCAAGGAGCCACCCAGTTTAACCCTTTCCAGGACAAATCTGTTTGTTTTCCTAGCAGTCCTTGGTATTCTCAATACTCTTCTCCAGCACCACAGCTCAAAGGCATCAATTCTCCTTCTGTCCTCCTTGGTCATTGTCCAACTCTCTGATGCATAACAGGTGATTGCGAAGACCATGGCCTGTATTAGACGCACCTTAGTCTCCAAAGAGACACCATTGCTCTTCAGCACTTTAGAGAGGTCCCTAACAGCAGACTTTCCCATTGTAATGCGCTTTTTAATTTCCTGGCTGCTGGTGCCAAGACTGTTGACTATGGAGCCAAGCAAACTAAAGCTGTGTACAATCTCAATCTCTTCACCATCCATCCTGATGCTGCCAATTGGTCCAGTGGTGAGAATCTTTGTCTTCTTGACATTGAGCCTCAATCCATATTGTAGGCTGCAGTCCTTGACACTCTGCAGCAGGCGCTTCAGGTCCTCTTCAGTTTCAGCAAGCAGGGTTGTGTCATCCGCATAATGCAGATTGTTGATAAATCGTCCACCAATCTTGATGCCACATTTCTCCTCATAGAGCCCAGCCTCCCGGATAATCTGTTCTGCATATAGGTTGAAAAGGTATGGAGATAGGATACATCCCTGGCGTACCCCCTTCCCAATTTTGAACCATGCAGTGTTCCCTTGCTCTGTTCTGATGACTGCCTCCTGGTCCAAGTATAAGTTTCGCATTAGAACTATCAAGTGTTCTGGGATTCCCATTCTTCTCAGAGTCAGCCATAGTTTGTTATGATCTACATGTGACTATACCATGGACTGCTAAGAAAATGAACAGGTTTGTCCTGGAGAAGGTGAAGTCGAGTGTTCCTTGGAGGCAAGGATTCTGAAGCTTTGTCTGACATACTTTGGACATGTTGTAAGGAGGAACCAAGCCTTGGAGAGGAACATCATGCTTGGGAGTGTGGAAGGGCAGAACAAGATAGGAAAAACCTTGATGAGATGGATTGATTCAGTGACTAGGGTAATGGGGGTAGGTGTGTCGTAGATAGATTGACACAGGATAGGGCAGAGTTTAGGGTTGTTGTACATAGGGTGGCCATGAGTCACAGGAGACTCTATGGCACATAACAACACTATATGATGTATTAATATAATGATACATATTATACCTTTTTATATATTATATATTATGATTTTTTATAAGAAGTTGTTCATATATGTGTATACACACACATATGTGTGTGTGTGTGTGTGTGTGTGTGTGTGTGTATGAAAGGAAATTTTAGAATCTGTAAATGTATGGTTATTTTACTACCATTAGCCATTAACTCAGATTTAGATATCTGTTATAATACCAGACACTGAAAAGTGGGTACAAAACTTAAAAAATGCAAAGTGAAAAAATGAAGCCTTTCAGTGCTTTGTACCCAGACATGCTGGGGAAATAGATGTGCCTTAGGCACTCTACTAGTCCCTTGTCAATACATGTGTCAGATTGTTAAGCTATCTAGAGTGGGAAGCTGGGCTAAGACATTTATGAATGACAGAGATGAAAATCCTGCAAATCTTGAGCTCTGCAGAGAAAGAACTCAATTAGATTCTCAATCAAAAGCATGAGAGGCTGATTCTAAAAGAAAAGGGCTGAAATAGAGATTGGCTGAAATGTGCTGAAATTGCAACCCAGTTGCGATTTACTTCAATATTTGATTGGATGCCATGATTAGATTTTTACTTCATAGTTTTGTATCAGAGGAAAGTGGAGAGCCTCTCTAGATAAAGAGAACATCATTCAGAACCTATTTTTTTATACTCTGTGTGCAACACAAATTAAAATCTAGTTGTACATGTGAAAGCTAGGAAAATATTTTTTATTGTAAGAAGAAAAATAGGAAAGTATTATTGCAGATCAATACATGATTCAGATATCAGAGTAACCATTGAGGTGTTTTGAAAATAATCATAATACAGTTATAACTGAAGGCCTTTGAAATGACTATAATAACAACAGATATATATGGCAAGAATAGACAAAAGCATGGGAAATCTGTTCAGAGACATATATTCTCTTAAAAAATGAATAATAAACTGCTGTCTGGCCTGACAAAGTGGAACCCCTTAACACAGGCAACAGGAAAGTTCTGTGCACCTTGACAGAGGTGACAAGTCACTTCCAGAAGGGAAACATGCTTCCCCCATGCTCATGCAGGTACTTTGGGGAACAAACTGCTGTCAGGTCCTCGGGCTTGCAGGCCTTGGGCCAAAAGAAAGCACAAATACACAGGTGCTTCTCAAAACACTGCTGCGGATCATCATGGATATTTGGGAGCCACAAGAACTACAAGCACCTGCAGGGTGCAGCAAGTGGTGGTGGGGTACAGCAAGCCTCTGTGGGGTGCAGCGAGCCACAGTGGGGAGTAGTGAGCAAAAGCAGGGAATAGTGAACCACAAAGGGACCCACCCACCAGAAGTAAGCAGGACAGTGGCAAATTGAGTGATTTCTCTCCCACACTCCCCTCCCTTCTGCATCTCTGTGTGCATCTCCCCACCCTTACCCCCCCCTCCTGCCAAAGTGTGTGTCTCTGGGTAGACCCACAATACATGCATTTGCTTTTGTGCCTGCCCAACCTTTCTCTGGAGCAGTAACATCAGATCAAGAAACAGCTATCGTTTCTGGCACCAAACACTCTACTACAGCCATGTCCAGAAAGAAGCAGACTACATTCCTCTCCACAGAAGCCCAAAGCAAGATATCATCCCCCAAAAGAGCCACAGTAGCAATGGATTTCCTGCAGCCAGAAAGTCTTATGGAACTTTCTGATACTGAATTCAAAAGAGCAATGATTGAATATTTTCATAAACTTGAAGAATTACAGGACAAAGCAGGCAAAAATCAGGAGCTTAAAAAATAATTAAAAAATGCATATAAAACTAATGAGGCATTAGAGGCACTGGAAAAACAATAAGCCACAATCCAAAATATGAGGTCCAAGGTTTCAGATGCTGTCAACATGATGGAGGGACATATGTACAGAGTTGAAGAGATGGAACACAGAGCCAGTGAAATAGAACTGTCACCACTGATCAGCTAAAGCAGAAAGCAGAATCAAAAAAGAAAGAAAAAGAAGAAAACCTAAAAATAATGTGGGACACCATCAAAAGAAATAACATGTGCATCATTGGAATCCCAGAACAGGAAGAAATAAATAAAGACACCGAAAAAGTTGTGGAAGAATTACTGGAAGAAAACTTCCCAGGCATAATGAAAAATGAGAGAATATATATTCAAGAAGCTGAGCAAACATCATATAGAATAGACCCCAAAAGGAAAACACCAAGGAATATCATAGTCCAATTTTCCAGAACCAAAGATAAGGAGAGAATTTTAAAAGCAGCAAGGGACAAACAGAGTAACCTGTAAGGGGAGAGCAGATAAAATTAAGTGCAGATTTCTCTGCAGAAACCATGCGAGCAAGAAGAAAGTGAAATGACATATATCAAACACTCAAAAAAACACAAATATCAACCATGAATACAGTACCCAGCAAAATTTCCATCAAATTTGAAGGGGAGATCAAGATAATTCCAGAAAAACAGAACCTAAGGGGGTTTGTAAAAACAAGACCAGCAATGCAGAAAACACTGAGAGACATCCTCCTTACATAAGTGCCATAGAAAGCAGGATGGGTCAAAGTAACTAGCAACAACACCAAAAGGAACTCAACACAATGATAGCAATAAAACCTTGCCTCTCAATAATCACACTGAATGTGAATGGTTTGAATGCGCCACCAAAGAGAAAAAGAGCAGCAGATTGGATAAAACACCAAAATCCATCAATATGTTGTCTACAAGAGACACACCAGAAAAAGGAAGATAAAGAAAGACTAAAAATAAAAGGGATGGGAAAGTATACCAAGGAAATGTCAACCAGAAAAAAAATCAGGAGTAAAGATATTAATCTCTGATAAAATAAATGTCAATGTAAAAACCATCACAAAGGACAAAGAAGGTCACTATATGATGCTGATATGGTCAATAGAACAAGAGGACGTAACAATAATAAATATCAAGATACCAAATGAAAAACCTGCAAAATACATAAAACAAATACACAGCACTACTATAGTACTTGGAGACTTCAATACACCCCTCTCAAGAAAAGATAGAATTACCAGAAAGAAACTCAACAAAGATACTGAAGAATTAAACCACACAATAAACCAACTCGATCTCAAAGATATTTATAGGCTAATGCACCCCCAAAAAGCACAGTATACCTTCTTCTCCAATGTGCATGGAACATTCTCCAGAATAGATCACATTCTAGGTCACAAGGCAAGCATCAATAAATTAAAAAATATAGAAATAATACAAAGCATCTTTTTATACCATAATGCTACAAAATTATAAATTAATAATAATAAGATAAAGGAGAAAAAACCATACATTTGGAAGCTGAACAACACGACAGGGTACTAGAAGAAATAAAAAATGAAATCTTAAAAAGTTTCTTGAAACAAATGACAGTGAAAACACCACTTACCAAAACCAATGGGAAACAGCCAGAACAGTAACCAGAGATCAATTTATAGCAATAAGCAAACACATCAAAAGGCAGGGAAAAATTGACCACTGACTCTTTAACTTAACATCTCCAACAATTTGAAAAAGAACAGCAAGAAAACCCAACACCCTCTAAAAAAATTGAAATTATAAAAATTAGGACAGAAATAAATAGAAAACAAAGAAACAATTGAAACTATCAAAAAAACTAGGAGTTGGTTCTTTGAAAATGTCAATAAAATTGACAAACCATTAGCAAAACTAACAAAAGAAAAGAAGGAGAAGACACAAATAATCCGATTAAGAAATGCAATTGGACAATTAAAACAGACATTCGGATGGCGGGGGAAGAAGAACAAACTGGGGAGGAGGGTAGAGAGAATGGTGCAACAATGAATGAATGAAAACCCAAAATCTCTGTAAATGTTCATTAAAACTAATAAAATGTAATTAAAAAAAACAACAAAAAAAGAAATGAATCAGGCAACATCACAACAGAACCAACTAAAATAAAAAGGTTAAAATTAGAGTATTATGAAAAACTATACTCAAACATATATGAAAACCTAGAGGAAATGGACAAATACTTAGAAATGCACAACCTACCTAAACTGACACAAATCGAAATTGAACACTTGAACAGACCCATTACAAAAGAAGAAATTGAAAAGATAATAAAACAATTTCCAGCCAAAAAAAGTTCTGGACCAGATGGCTTTACAAGTGAATTTTATCAAACATTCAGAGAACTGTCACCAATTCTACATAAACTATTTCAGAAAATAGTAAAAGATGGAATTTTCCCAGACTCATTTTATAAAGCAAACATATCCCTGATACCAAAGCCGGGAAAGGACACCACCAAAATATCTCTTATGAACACAGAGGCTAAAATACTGACCAATAGAATCCAACATAACACCAAAGAAATAATTCACCTTGACTGAGTGGGATTCATAACAAGTATGCAAGTATGGTTCAACATAAGAAAAACAACTAATGTAATTCATCACATTAGCAAAGCAAAGAACAAGAACCACACGATCCTAGCAATTGATGCAGAAAAGGCCTTTGAAAAAATCCAGCACCCTTTCCTGATTAAAAAACTCAACAAAATATGATTAGAGGGGAATTTCTTCATAGTAAAAAGTATTTACATAAACCCAAGAGCCAGCATTGTTCTCAATTGAGAGAGGTTAAGGCATTCTCTTTAAGAACAGGAAGTAGGCAAGGATGCCCACCATCACCTCTCTTATTCATTATTGTGTTGGAAGTCTTAGTGATAGCAATAAGACAAGAGAAGGAAATAAGAGGTATCCAAATTGGCAAAGAGTAGGTAAAATTATCTCTCTGCAGATGATATGATAGTATACTTAAAAAACCCTAGAAACTCAGCAAGAAAATAATTGGACACAGCTGACCAATTCAGCAAAGTAATAGGATACAAGATCAACATACAAAAATCATTTGGATTTCTCTACAGTGACAAAGATAACGCAGAGCCAGAGCTAAGAAAAACAATACCCTTCCCAATAGCTAATCACAAGATTAAATATTTGGGAGTAAATCTAATTACAAAACACCACTACAAGAAACAAAAAGAGATCTGCAGAAGTGGAAGAATATCCCTTGCTCATGGATGTTGTTGTTGTTAAGTGCTGTCGAGTCTAGGAGACTCATAGAGATCCTATGAATGAAAGCCCTCGACACTTGCATGTGTGACTTTCATCCTTTCTCCCGGCTCATTGGGTTTCTGGAGGAAAGCTGTTTATGGAGGTGAATGCCACTCTTGCTTCCAAGCTTGTTTCAATCTGGGAGCACCACCAAACCCTGTCCACCATGGGCAATCGTTACCACATTTGACACATCAGCGTCATGGATAGGAAGACTCAATATTGTGAAAAATGACAATATTTCCAAAGGCAATTTACACATTCAATGCAATTCCAATACAAATACCATTCCTTTTCTTCAATGAGATGGAAAAGGCAATCTCCAGTTTCATTTGGAATGGAAAGAAGGCACGAGTAAGCAAAGCACTCCTTAAAAAATAGAAAAAAAGGTAGGAGGCATCTCCCTGATTTCAAATCCTACTACACTGCTGTGGTGGTCAAGACAGCATGATACTGGTACAATGACAGACATGTAAATCAATGGAATAGAATTGAGAACCTGGAAATCAACCCATCTACCTATGGTTAACTGATTTTTGACAAGGAAATGAAATCAGGTAAGTGGAGAAATGGCAGCCTTTTTAACAAATGGTGTTGGTAAAATTGGAAAACTATCTCCAAAAGACTTAAACAAGATACACACCTCATTCCATACACAAAACCCAACTCTAGGTGGATCATGGATCTAGGACTAAGGACTATAAAACTTCCTTAAAGAAAAGCTTGGAAGGACTCTAGAAGTCCTAATCCACGACATAAACAATCTTCCAAGCATCTTGAAAAGTCTACAACCAGGAGAGGATAAAATAGATGAATGGGACCTTCTAAGAATCAAATCCCTATTCAAAAACTTCTCCCACAGGGTAAAAAGGGAAGCCACAGACTGGGGAAAAAATTTGGTAATTATATGTCACATAAGAGATTTATATCTCGAATATATAAAATATTTGAGCACCACAACAAGATCAAGGTAAACAATCCAATTGAAAAATGGACACAGGATATGAACAGACATGTCACTAAAGAAGACATTCAAATGACCAACAAGCACATGAAGTGAAGAAATGTTCAAAATCCCTAGCTCTAAGAGAGATGCAAATCAAAACAACTATGAAATATCATCCCACCCCAGTAAGAATAGCAAAATTTAACAGAACAGCAAACAACAAATGCTGGCGAGGTTGCGGAGAAACTGGAATCCTTAATATGTTGGTGAAAGTGTAAATAGTGCAACCACTGTGGAAGGCAATGTGATGCTTTCTCAAAAAGTTGCAAATAAAAAAAAAAGTTGCAAATAGAGATACCATTTGACCCAGCAATTCCACTACTTGGAATATACCCCAAAGAGACCATAACTGCCACCCAAGCAGATATATGCACACCCATTTTTATTGCAGCTTTGTTCACAATACCAAAGAGCTGGAAACAACTTAGGTGCCCATCAAAAAATGAATGGATAGAGAAGCCGTGGTATATTCACACAGTGGAATACTACGCTGCATTGAAATACAAGGAACTCATGCAATATTATTCAAAATGGATGACCCTAGAAAACATTATGCTGAGTGAAATATCTCAGTCATAAAAGGGCAAATACTGGATAGTGCCACTGTTGTAAAACAGGACTGACATCAGGGTTCGGGGGAGACTGAGAAAGACGGGATAAATAATGTATACTGCATTGAAACAAATAAGGGAGAAAACTGTATAAAATGGATATGTGATTAGGTATTATTGACATGACAGGAGTCCAGAATGAAGGCTGCATAGTGGAGTGGACCTGGGGGGAGGGATTTTAAAACAATGAAATAAATTTTCTTTTACTTTTCAAAGACAAGAGTGAACTAGGGGCAGGAGTAGTGGGCAGGGAGAAAATTCCAACAATGAATGACTGGAAATCCAAAGTCTCTGTAGATTTTCATTAAAATTAATAATAAAAAAGGTCTCAAAAAAGTCCTCACGACTGGGTCAATATATAATATCATACTAAATAAATAAAAGATAGAATTTTTAAAAAAAGAATAAATATAAAATGTAACAGTACAGTATGTAAAATAAAAACCTCAGTAGATGAGTTACCAGGTTAAAGGAAGGCCCATGTATGACCAAAAGAGTTCTGATAGTGTATTGGTGGAAATTCTAGTGGCCTGGTAAGGAAGGAGTTGCACTGCCAACCCAAAGGCAAATGGTTTTAATCCACCAGCTGCTTTGGAGGACAACGGTGGACAGTCTCTTCCTATGTGGTTTTTGTTGTTGTTGTTGTTGTTGTTATGTGCTGTTGAATCATTTGCGACTCATAGCGACCCTATATACAACAACCCTAAACCCCACTCTATCCTGTGCTAATTGCTTTGCCTCTGACATACCCATCCCGATTACCCCAGTCACTGAATCAATCCACCCTCCTAGAGGGTCTTCCCCTCCTGCGCTGTCCCTCCACCCTACCAAGCATGATGTCCCTCTCCAAGGACATGTCTCTCCTTACAACATGTCCAAAATATGTCAGACGAAGTCCCAGAATCCTTGCCTCCAAGGATATAGTTTCTAAAAATTCGCTGGAGGGTCAAATATTTGTCATTTTCCACTTGATGGCAGGGACCTTAAGTTTTTCAAGTTGGGATTGTGGGTAGTATGTTGAGCTGCTAGCTGAAGGGCTGGTAGTTTGATTCCTCTTGATTCTTGGGAGAAAGATGGACATGTTTCTTCCCATTGATCACATTGGGAATATAAGATTAACTGAGAGACAAATGAATAAAATAAGCACCAATAATAGAAAAAATTTTAAGAGTAGTGAAGATTTATATGACTTTTCAAAGTTCTAATGTACATATTGATGAATGTCCCTCTAATTTTGATGTCACACTTCTCCTCATAGAGTCCAGCATTTCAGATAATTTGCTCTGTGTACATATTGAATAGATACGGAGAGAGAATACAGCTCTAGCACACTCCATTCCCAATTCCAAACCATTCAGTGCTCCCCTGCTCTGTTTGCACAACAGCGCCTGGTCCTGGTATAGTTTCCTCATGAGCACAATTAAGTGCTCTGGGATTCCCATTCTTCTCAATTTCAACCTCAACTTGTTATGATCCACACAGTCAAATGCCTTTTCATAGTCAATAAAATACAAATAGACATTCTTGTGGTATTCCTTACTTTCATCCAGGATCCATCTGACATCAACAATGATGTCACTGGTGCCACAGTTTCTTCTAAATCCTGATAGACCTGAAAGTTTTCTATGTACTGTTCCAGTCATTCTTTAATTATCTTCAGCAGTATTTTGCTTGCATGTGATATCAGCAATACTGTTCTGTAATTTCCACATTCAGTTGGATCACTTTTCTTGGGAACGGAAATATAGACCTCTTCCAATCCATTGACCAGACACCTGTCCTTCAAATTTCCTGGCATAGACTGGTGAGTACATCCAAGGTTGTTGTTGTTCTTATGTGCTGTCGAGTCACTTGCGACTCATAGCGACCCTATGTACAACAGCCCTAAACTCTGCTCTATCCTGTGCCAATCGCACTGTCTCTGACA
>NW_006400106.1:1956262-1964928 GCF_000299155.1 Elephantulus edwardii | reverse complement strand
AATGATCCAGGAAGTATTAAAAGAAGATGGAAGGAATATACTGAGTCACTGTATCGAAAGGAATTGGAAGACACAGAAGAATTTCATGAAACATCCAAGGCTACATCTTTTAATTGAAACAAGTCAATTGGTATCCCATTGATTCCTGGGGCGCTTTTTTTCCCCCCAATGCCTTCAAAGTAGCTTCTAATTCCTTCTTCAATACCATTGGCTCCTGCTCATATGGTCCTTCCTGGAATTTTTCAGTGTCAATCGGTACAGTGACTCTTTATTCCCTCCATCTTCTTCTGATACTTTCTGGGTCATTCAATATATTACCCATAACATCTCTCAATACTGCTACACTAGGCTTAATTTTGTTTTGCGGCTCTTTCAGCTTGAGAAATGCAAAGCGAGTTCTTCCCATTTTATTTTCCAATTCCAGCTCCCTGAACATTCTAATATACTACTTTGCTTTAATATTTGACTGGTCAATGACCTACATTATGCAGATGAAACAACCTTGCATGCTGAAAGTGAGGAGGACTTGAAGCACTTGTTGTAGAAGATCAAGGAATACATCGTTCAGTGTGGATTGCATCTCAAGGTCAAAAAGCAAAGATTCTTACCACTAGACCAATATGATGGAGAGGAGATTAAAACAGTCAACAGTTTCATCTTGGATTCACAATTACCACCCTTGGTAAAAGAAGTCAGGAAATAAAGACACATGTTTTACTGGGAAAATCTGAAGTTAGGGACCTCTTCAAATTACTGAGAGATAATTATATCAGTTTGAGGACTATGGTACATCTGATTCAGGCCATGGTCTTTCTGATTACTTGCTATGCATCTGAGAGCTGGGCAATGAATAATTATGACAGGAAAATAATTGACACCTTGGAGCTGTGGTGATGGAGAAGAGAACTGAACATCCCATGGAATGGATGACCAAAAAAAATGAAAAAAATATATCATAGAGATGGTGCAGCCTGAGTGCTCTTTGGAGGCAAGAATGATGAGGCTCTGCTTCACATACTTTGGCCATATTGCTAGGAGGTACTATTTCTTGCAGGGGGATGTGATGCTGGGAAGGGTGGAGGTTTGGCAAAGGACAGGAAGACCCTCAACCAGGTGGACTGATATGGTGACTGCTGCAATGGGCTCTTGTGTATCAGCAAGTGTGCGGATGGCACAGGATAGGACAGGGTTCAGATCTTTTGTTCATTGGTTCACTATGAGTCATACTCAACATGATGACACCTAACAATATCAATAATGTGCATATAGGAAGCTATGGTGGTCTATAGGTAAAGAGTTGCATTGCAACCCAAAGATTCATAGTTTGAATCTACCAGTTGCTTTTTAGGAGAAATAGGCAGTCTCCTCCCATGTGATTATCTGCCTTTGAAAATTATGGTACACAACAACAATATACAGATATTGTTGTTGTTGTTAAGTGCTATCCTTGAGTCAAGTAGAACTGATAGCAACCCTGTGAGCAATGAATCTGAACTCTGCCATTTCCTGTGTTATCCTCTTCATCTCTGATATACTTGAGCCCATTTTTACAGTCACTATGTCAGTCCATCATATTGAGGGTCTTCTTCTCTGACACTAACCTTTCCCAGCTTGGCTTTTTCCAAGGACTGGCCCCTCCTAACAACATGTCCAAATATATGAGATGAAGTTTTATCATCATTGCCTTCAGCAACACCCTGGCTGCACTTTCCCCCAGGTATGCTTATTTGTTCTTTTGGCAGTCCATGGGATATGCAGTATTCTTCTGCAACACCACAACTCAAAGGCATAGATTCTTCTCTGTCAACCTTTCTCTGTTTAGCTTTCAAAGACACATAAAATGATGGCAAAAGTCATGACTTGAATGAGGTATATCTTAATCTTTAAACTGATATCATTGCACCTTAGTATTTTGGAGAGGTCCTTGACAGCTGACTTTCCAAATTCAATATGTGCTTTTATTTCTTGCCTGTTGGTACTATGCCACCTGCTGGCCCCAGCCAGAAGGCTCCAGGAGCCTGGGACCCATTCCACCATGCCAAATGCATATAATACATAGTGTCTACATGACTAAATACGTGTAAGTCATAGAAAATGAGAAGAACTTATATTAAAATTTTCTAAAATTGAATATTGATGTGAACCATGAGCTTCAAAAAGTTTTGGGAATCATAAGTTGAAAGTTATTGTTGTTATGTATCATTGAGTCCACTACTACTCATAGTGACTCTATGCACAAATAGCTCTGAACCTTGCTCTATCCTGAGCCAATCTCACTATCTATTCTCATTACCCCATTTATTATGTCAATCCATCTCATCCTGGGTATTCCTCTCCTGCATTGTTCCTTGGCCTTTCAAACATGATATCCTTCCCCAAAGACTAGTTCCTCCTAAGTACATGACCAAAATATGCCAGACAGAGCCTCAAACTCCTTGTCTCCAAGAAGCAGCTTGGTTTCACTTTCTATTTGGGACAGACCTTTTAGTTCTCTTGGTGGTCCATGGCATGTTCAGTACTCTTCTCTAGCACCACAACTCTAAGGCATCAATACTTCTTTTGTCATGCTTGGTCATTATCAAGCTCTCTGATGCATAGCACGTAATTGTGAAGACCATGACCAGGACTAGGTGCATCTTAGTCTCTAGACTTACATCATTATTCTTCAACACTCTGGAGAGGTCCCTGATGGCAAATTTTCATAATGCAATTTGTCTTTTAATTTCTGCTGGTGCCAAGAGTGTTGATTGTGGAAACAAGCATGCTGAAGCTATTAGCCATCTCAATCTCTTCTCCATCTGTTACAATGCTGCCAATTGGCCCAGTGGTGAGAATCTTTGTTTTATGATGTTGAGCGTTTAATCCATATTGCAAACTACAGTCCTTGACTCTCTCTGCAGCAAATACTTCAGACCTTCCTCATTTTCAACAAGATTGTGTCATCTGCATAAAGCAGGCAGTTGATGAGCTTCCCTCCAATCCTGATGCCACATTCCTCCTCATAAATTCCAGCCTCTCCAATAACCCATCCCAAACAGATTGATGCACTCCTTTCCTGATTTTGAAACATGCAGTGTTTCCTCGCTCTGTGTGGATGACTGTCTCCATGTTCAAGTATAGATTTCACATGAGTACAATCGGGTGTTCTGGGATTTCCATTCTTTTCAAGGTTAGCCACAATTTGTTGTGATCCACACAGTCAAATGCCTTTGCATAGTCAATGAAACACAGAGAAAATAATACCTAAGTACATCATTTGCCATTCATCTGTTAGTTTCCAGTTCTAAGGTGTCTTGTGTGTTGCTATAATATTATACGCTTGAAACTAAAATAGGTCAAAATAAGTCTATGATTGAGAAAGTATGTCTTTATTTAGAGGCTATTTTTGGGAAATATTTCATGTTTTGAGCAGTAATCACTAAAACCAGACAAACTGTCTGGGAAATTGTTATCTTGGGATAACATCAAGAATATCATACTAGAAAAGAAAAGGTAATTAAAAATACAAGAAAGACAGAAAAGATAAAAATAGATGTCAGAATAGATACTGAGATTTGCTTTGAAATATAAAGCAAAAGGAAGAAATAGTGCAGCAAAAATAACTTAAGAGACTTTTTCAAAGGACCTCTCAAGAAGACCAAGTACAGTATTATAATGAAAAGAAGAAGATGCTTGGAATTTATCAAACCGAAAGAACCTCAAGTCTGGAGTATTGAGCAGGCATAAAAGTATGCAGAAATCATTAAAAGAAGATATAAGGAGTGTGCAGAGTCCCTGTAACTAAAATGAATTGTTGATGTTCAACTATTTCATGAGGCAGAATATGATCAAGAACTGATGGTATGGTATTAAGGAAGAAATCCAAGCTTTACTGAAGTTATGGGTGAAAATTAAGATTCAAGGAATAGACGAAATAGCAATTTAAATGTTTCAGTAAACAGATTCAGCACTAAAAATGTCCAGTTGTCTATGCCACAAAATCTGTAAGACAGGTAAGACAACAAACTGGAGGAGATTCTTTTGTTCTCATGTCAAGGAAAGATGATTCAACAGATAATGAAAATTATCAGACAATATTATTAGTGTATGTAGGAAAAATTTTCCTGAGAAGATTTTTTTTGTAAAAAAAATGGTTGCAACAGTATATTTAAAGGGAACTGACAGAAATTCAAGCTGGATTCAGAAGAAAATGTGGCAGGAGGCTCATAAATGTTAAGAAAGGGATGTTGGCTTACACTCAGAAAGATGTTTAACTCTGTGGATCATAATGAGTTATGGATAAAATTGCAAAGAATGACAATTCAGAAACCTTATTTATGCCCACGGGAACCTGTACATAAACCAATAAAAAGAGGAGATATAACCTATATATTTTAACATTTGGAAAAGTGTGCATCATCATTGTTTCATTTCTTCTTACTCAGTCTAAGATGAGCAAATAATTTGAGAAGCAGATCTATATGAAGAACATGGTTTCAGATATGGATGAAAATTCACTGAGAACCTACAATATATAGATGACACAACCGTATTTGCTGAAAGTGATGATGACTTGAAATACAATCAACTGAAGATTAAAGATGATAGCCTTCTGTATAGATTGAATTTCTACATAAAGAAAACAAAAAAATCCTCACAATTAAACCAATAAGCAACATTGCAATAACGAGAGAAAAGATTGAAATTGTCAAGAATTCCATCATACTTGAATCTCTACTTCACCTCATTGAGAATCTTCCTCTTTCTCACTCATCTTCTACTTTCTAGGGACTGGTTCTTTCTAATAACATGGTCAAAGCAAATAAGGCTTTAAGTGGAACTTTGCAGAGAAAATTTGTTTTCCACTCAGCAATTCATACATATTTTACTTTATGATATTTACTGCAAATTCTATATTGTAACAATACTTTTCTAATCTCATTTATCCTTCCTTCCTATTTCTTCCTAACTTGTGAGCTTCTGGGCATATGCTGCCATTTTGATCTTGCATAATTGATTGTTCTAAGGGATATATTTTTCCTATTATAAATCACTATACATGCCTGCCTTTTTTTTTTGGCAAAAAGTTGAGCCAGGCCTTGAAATCAGTTCTAGATTTTAACACTATTAAAAGCCATAGTCTTGAAACATCCTTTAGTGTTAGCCAACCAGTACACATGAGATGTGTGTGTGTGTGTGTGTGTGTGTGTGGAGAGAGAGAGCGAATGAGATGCCTGTGTTTCATCGATGTTGCAAAGTTATTTGACTGTGTGGATCACAACAAACTGTGGCTAACCTTGAGAAGAATGGGAATCCCAGAACACCTAATTGTGCTCATGCAAAACCTATACTTGGACCAAGAAACAGCCATCAAAACAAAGCAGAGAAACTAGCATGGATCAAAATCAAGAAAGTAGTGCATGTGGAACAGATTATTCAAGAGGCTGGACTTTATAAGGAGAGACGGGCATCAGGATCAGAGGTAGACTTATCAAAAACCTGTGCTATACAGATGACACTAACTTGCTTGCTTAAATTAGGAGGACCTGAGGCATTTGCTGGAGAAGACCAAGGACTACAGTCTTCAATATGGATTCTATTGTTATCCCTTCCTTAGTCAGTTGAGGTAGATTGGCACTATCTAGTTATTTCTGATCTTAGTGTCATTGAGGCTGAGTTCACATGGTTCATTAATCTTTTGGACTAAGAGTTGTTGGGTTGTTTTTTTTAAACTTCCTTCATTTTTGCTCCAGATTGGAAAGACCATTAATTACATCTTAGATGACTGGTTGCAAGAGACCTAAACACCACTCACCAAAATAAGATGTGGAACATTGTCTATGTGGGCTATATTATGTAAAAGGAGTTTGATCTTTCTTTCAACTATGATCCTGAAACCCTAGGACTAGCAGCATTTCCCCTCAGGACATTTGGTTATGATTAAGACATCTGTATAACTCCACCCCCCCCCAATGCATTCTGACTCCAGCTTTTTGTACATTTACTTATAATACTTTGTTTTGTCTTCCCAAGCTGACCTTTGGAATCTACTGTGCAGCCCCCTAATTTCTTCCCTTTGCTTTGGCTTCTCTGTGCTCTTGTGAAATATTCAGAATCTCTTCTCACATCCATCTTAATCTTTTCTTGCTCCTCTACCTTTTTAATGACCTTTTGCATTCGTCCTGGGTGATATTCTTGGTATTTTCCCACAACTTAGTGTTCAAGGCCTCAAACATGTCCCTGAGATGGTTTTGAAATTCAAATAGGAGGAACTCTAGGTAAATTTTGGTTCCTATGGATTTGATTTAATTTTCTTCAACTTCAGATTGAACTTGCATATGAGTAGTTGGTGGTCTGTTCCCACAATCACTACCTGGCCTAATTTGCACAGCTGATATTGAGCTTATCCAATGATTCTTTCTGCAGATGTCATCAATCTGGTTTCTATGCATACCGTCATGTGAAATTCATGTGTAGAATCTGTGTTTTATGTTTCTTATAAAAAGTATTTGCAATGAATAGGTCACTGAATGTACAGAATTTATCTTTCTGTCTCCAGCTTCATTTCTGTCACTGAGTCCATGATTTACAATCACTGATCCTCCTTCTCTGTTCCCAACTTTTGCATTGCAGTCACCCATTATTATTAATGCACCTTGATTGCATGTTTAAAAGTTAGTAGAAATCTGCATGGTTCAAGACTGGGAAGGGTATATGCCACAGAATGTGTCCTATCTCCATATCTTTTCAATCTATATGCAGAACAGATCATCGAGGAGGCTGGACTTTGTGAGGAGGAATGTGGCATCAGGATTGGAGGAAAGCTCATCAACAACCTGCATTATGCTGATGATAAAACTTTGCTTGCTGAAACTGAGGAGTACATGAAGCATTTGCTGCATAAAGTCAATTACACCCTTCAATATGGATTGAAGCACAACATCAAGAAAACAAAGATTCTCATCACTGAGCCAATTGACAGCATCATGACAGTCTGTGAAGAGACTGAAATTGTTAACAGCTTCAGTTTGCTTGACTTCAAAATTGACACTCTCGGTACCAGTTTCCAAGAAAACAGAAGACAAATTGCAATGGAAAAGTCAGTTGTCAAGGGACCTCTCCAGAGTACTGAAGAGCAACAATATCAGTCTGGAGTAAGGTGTGCCTGATCTGGGCCATGGTCTTTGCAATTACTTCAATTGCTAAGCTTCAGAAAGCTGGACAATGGCTAGGAATGATAGAAGGAGAATTGATGTCTTAAAGCTGTGGTGCTGGAAAAGAGTATTTAATATATCATGACCTTCTAGGAAAACAAGCCGGTTCATCATAGAGAAGGTTAAACCAGGCTACTCCTTGGAGGCAATGATTCTGAAGCTTCATCTGACATATTTTGGGCATGTTGCAGGGAGAGGGACATCATACTTGAGAAGGTAGAGGGGCAGCACAAGAGAGGAAGACATTTGATGAGATGGATGACTCAGTGACTGTGAAAATGAGGGTAGGTGTATCAGAGACAGTGAAGTTGGCTCAGGATAGAGTAACATTTAGGGCTGTTGTACATATGATCACTATGAGTCATAAATTACTACATGGCACATAACAGCAACAATAGACAACAACACTGTATGCATGAACCTATTTACAGCACATATAGACAAGTATATAGAAATATTTTCTGTTAAAATAATATAATTTCCATAATAATGGAGTTCACAATGGTTTTCAATTCCTATGTTCATTTCATTATGCTTAGGAAAAACTCAATATTTGGGAAAAGAAGATGGAAAACCAGTTATTTATGCTTTTAAGATTAGCTTTATAAGAACTAGAAAACAAAAAGACCCATCAAAACTAACTAAAAGATAAAGAAAATAATAGTAAAATGCAAAACAAGGAAAATATAAATAACTCAAGTAACCTTTTTCCGCAACCAGGAAATTAAAAAACTAATTGCATTGGGAAAATCTGCTGTCAAAGATCTCTCCAAAATACTGAAGAGCGAAGATGCCAATCTGGGGATTAAGGTGCATCTGATCTAGGCCATAGGCTTCGCAATTTTGTGCTGTGCATCAGAAAGCTGGATGATGACTAGGGATGATAGAAGAATTGTTGCCTTTGAGCTGTGATGAGTTGTAATACTGGAGAAGAGTCTTGAAAATCCCATGGACTGACAGAAGAACAAACAGTTTGTCCTAGAAAGGGTGAGATCAGGATGCTCCTTATAGGCGAGGATTCTGAAGCTTCATCTGATATACTTGGGACATGTTGTAAAGAGGGACCAGTCCTTGGAGAGGAATGCCATGCTTGGGAAGGTAGAGGGACCTTGCAAGAGAGGAAGACTTTTGATGAGATGGATTAATTCAGTGACTAGGGTTATGGGGGTAAGTGTGTTAGAGACAATAAATTTGGCATAGGATAGAGCAGGGTTTAGGGCTGCTGTACATAGGGTCACTATGAGTCACAGGCAACACAACAGCATATAACAACAACAGGAGAAATCAAGAAAAAAGAATTTATAAATTTTCAAAAATGGAAATTTTTGTACACTTTACATATATGTCAAATGAGATGATATTATGATCACCCTCCACAAACGCAGGTAATACACATGGATTTCACTTGATAGTATGCATAGGAATCAGATCGACTACATCTGTGGAAGGAACCACTGGAGAAGCTCAATATCA
>NW_006400106.1:1935293-1954192 GCF_000299155.1 Elephantulus edwardii | reverse complement strand
AGGGCTGTTGTGTATAGGGTCGCTATGAGTCGAAAACGACTCGACAACCTAAAGTCTGAACCACTTGTTATATTTTCACGAGAAAAAAAAATATAAACTATTAAAAAAATGCGATACAGATTTTAAAAGTTCGACTCTTAACTTAAAGCTTCTTGTGTTCAAATTCTTTGGATCAAATAGTATGCCTGGTAAATTATTCCAAACATTTGAGAAAGATGTAACAGCAATGTTACTATTTTTTTCCTCTCTAAATAATAAATAAGAGACATTTTCTAATTATTTTTAGATTAATACTGTATGCTGAAAACTGGTCCCATATCAACAATCCTATGAACAAAACACTGCCTGGTCCTGCACCATCTTCATAACTGCTGTTATGATTAAACTTACTGTTGCTGTCACTGTGTCAGTGATCTCGTTTTTTTGTTTTTGTTTTTTTTTCTCTTTTGTTTTTGATTTTTCCTTATTTTAAAAGTGATCTAGTTAAGAGTCTTCCACTCTGTCTCTGATCTTCTGCTTTACCAAGCATGGTGTCCTTCTTCAGGGACTGGTCCCTTTTTTTTTTCTAATAAATCCAAAGTATATGAGACAAAGTCTTGTTATCATCCTCTTTTTTTGAGCCTTCTGGTTTACTTCTTCCAAAAGAGATTCATTTATTTTTGTTAGTCCATGATGTATGTGATAATTTTTGCCAACACTGTAACTCAAAGGCATCAAATTTCTTTGGTCTTCGTTATTATTCAATGTTTACGTGCATAAAAAGGCAATTGAAAATAGCATGCTTGGGTCAGGAACACTTGACACTTCAAAGTAACATCTTAATTTGACAAAGGTATATAGCGGGAAAAAATTGCAAATTAATTTTATGGGTATAAATGAAATTTTGATAAAATATTTTAAAAATAAACTCTACAACATACAAAAGAGATGTCTCATTACTAAGAAGAATAAATTTCAAGTATTTAAGAGTTGTTTAATATCAGAAAATAAGTCTGTAATATATGAAATCAATAGGCTACAGAGAAACAAGTATTATAGGCAGATTTAAACATCATTGAATGCATAGTTAATGTGCATAACTAGAAACATTTCTACATACCAAAAACAAATAGAAAATGAAATTTATAATATCATTTATAAAAGGATCAAGAAATTAAATATAACATGTTATATATAATAACTAATATATTAGGAGAATAAAAAAATTCTTAGCTATAAGACTTCTAAACTACAAAACACTGAGAGAAATTGAAAAAGGTCTAAATAAATGGAAGTATATTCTGTATCCATACATGGAAAATTCAATATTGTTAAGATATTAATTCTTCGCAAAGTGTTCTGTAGACTCTATTTAATCCTAGTTTGAAACATTAATTTAATTAAGTGAAAATTAGAAATGGACTAAAATCATGCAAGGAAAAATGGCGAAGAACAAAGGAGGAAGATTTGTTTTACAAGGTATCACAATTATTTGTTAAAGTTTATTAAATAATACATAGTAAAACTAGATTCACACATGTATAATTTACTCAATTTATGACAAATATGATAGTATAATGAGATGAAGATATAATACTTCCTAAATTATACTAAGCCAATAGGATATCTATGTGGGAAAGCAAACTAGACTTGAATCCTTTGAATACTCCGAACCCACTGCCAATTCTAATTTGAACGATTCTGTAAGATAGATAATTGCTCCTTGGGGTTTCCAAGGCTTTCAATCTTTGCAGAGGCTGGCTGTTACATCTTTCTCTTGCAGTGTCTAGTGAGTTTGAACCATGAGCTTTCCTGCCCCTTTTCTTTTTTAAACTATTATTATTAATTTTAGTGGAAATTTACAGAGATTTTGAATTTCTACTCATTCATTGTTGCACTTTTCTCCCTGCCAACCCCTCCCTTCCAGTTGGTTCTTCTCTTTGAAAAGTAAAAGAAAAAGTCTTACATTGTTATACAATCCCTCCCCCTAAGTCCAATCCACTATGCAGCCTTCCTCGCTGTTGGTGGGAGTGTAAAATGGTGCAGCCACTATGGAAGGCAGTATGGCACTTTCTCAAAAAGTTGCAAATAGAAATATCATTTGACCCAGCATTTCCACTACTTGGAATATACCCCAAAGAAACCATAACTGCCACCCAAGCAGATATATGCACACCCATGTTTATTGTAGCTTTGTTCATAATAGCAAAGAGTTGGAAACAACCTAAGTGCCCATGAACAAATGAATGGATAGAGAAGCTGTGGTATATTCACTCAATGGAATACTACGCTGCATTGAAAACCAGGGGACTCATGAAATATTATTCAAAATGGCTGACCCTGGGGGACATTATGGTGAGTTAAATATCTCAGTAACAAAAAAAAACCCCAAATACTGCATAGTGCCACTATTGTGAAATGTGACTGACATTGGGGTTAGGAGAGAGAATGATAAAGATGGGATAAATTAGGTATACTCCATTGAAACAGGTGAGGAAGAGAACTGTTTAAAAGTGATATATAATTAGGTATTATTGTCATGACATGAGAGCCATAGGCTTTTAAGTTGACAGCCAAACGCCTTAGCCACAGCATTAATAGAACTCCTTTTTAACACAAAATAATCAAATTCAAGTGATTCTGGATCTAAATGTAAAAGGCAAAGCAATAAAACTTTTACAGGAAAAGTGTAGTGATCATCCTATAATTTTGATGTAGGCAGAGACTTTTTAAAACTAAATAAGACACTGAAATACATAATAATTTAAAAGAAAAATAGAGCTAATTCATTTATAATGAAATAAAGAATTTTTCATTAACAGATACTTTTCAAACAAGAAAAAAGCAGGTCAGAAAATATTTTTAAATATATATAGCCACAAAATATGCTGAAAGAGAATGCATAAAGAATTCTGGCAAATTAGTAAGGAAAAGGCAGATAACTAGTAGAAAAATAAACAAGATTTGTGCAGTTATGTCCTAAAAGAAGCTCTCCAGATGGTTAATGGATTTGTATAGTGAACCTCTTTAGTCTCCAGGGAAGTGCAAATTACAAATGACCATATGATAAAAGCTAAACATCCACGGGAATGGTTAAAGCAAGAGAGAGAGGGAGGAAGTACACACCCTAGGTAGTACAAGCAGTTAAGTGCCCCACTACGACTAAAAGACTGGTTGTTGAACATACACAGAAGTGACACAGAAGAAAGACATGGGGAGCTGCTCCCAAATGATCAACCATAAAAACTGTAAGAAAGCCCTAGGACTCACTGTTCTACTCTGCACATGAATGTTGAGGAATCTTGTGTAGGAAGGGAAGGCCTCTAGCCAGGACAGATCACCTAAGCTCCGGATAAGTGCAAGCCTCCCCAGCAGCCTTTAATATGGGGTAGAGAAAGATCCCCTGTGTTTAGCCTGTGTTTACCGGCTTGAGAAAGCTCGCCACCTGGGAAGATGGCTGCCCTGTCTGTTGAGCTGGGAGTGGTTCGCAAGAGGCTTAGGTTCTCCTAACCAGTCCGCATGTCCCAGGTCTGTAATCCAACTCTAACCTGTCTTCCTGTTTACCTGCTTGTATTTAAGTGTGCTGCAGTCCCCAATATCCACTTCCATAATAACCTGGAGAGAGTATGAAAGGCACCCAAGCATCGAGGACTCTCCTTCATAGGGTCGCTATGAGTTGTCTGTGACTCGATGACACTTAACAACAACAACAACAACAGCAGCAGCAGCAGTCCCCAATAAAATTGAGCTGGATTGATTCTTTGATCCTCTCCTAAAGTCGTGTCTCTGTCGTGCTTACCCCCATCACGGTGTCGCTGTCAGTTGCCAGCAAACAGACAGCGACACATTAGATTGCCCAGAGTTAAAGTCAATTGGTTTAGATTTACAGTGAGGACAGGACTAACAGAAATTGTTGGCAGAGAGGAATTGCTGTTGTAAGTCTAAACTGATATGACCACACTGGAGAATACGTAGGTTGTGTCTGTGAAACAATTTCACTCTCAAGTGTATTACCAATAGAAAAGCTTGTCAAAAGAAAAGTACTAGATTTTTCTAGTATTGTTATTCTTAAAAAAGTACTGGAGAACTACTCAAATGTCTATTAAGAATATAGTGGAAAAAGACACAAATCATGGGGTTGTATAATTTGATGGGGGGGGTTGTGAGGGAATTTGGAAGAATCTGGTCTGAAAAATAATGTATTCAAATTTTGCAAATAAACTAGTATAATAAAACAACAATTTTAAAAAGAATACAATAGATTAGTAAATCATGCTGGGCTCACAGAATGAAATATCTCATAAAACCACACTACTTACAAGTCTTCACCTCAGAAATCACCATTCGGGAACGTGAGGTTGCTTCCAGAACATTTTCACTAATGTTGCCATCGAAATTCAGAAAGAAGTTATTGCTGTTGTTAGGTACCATCAAGTGAAGTACCACCAATAACTACCCTATGAAAACAAGTCTAAATCCTCTCCTATGCTGTCTCTGACACACTTGAGTAAGCCCATTGCTGAAATCACTGTGTCAATCCACCTGGTTGAGGGTTTACCTCTCTTTCACTTTCTCTCCACTTTTCCAAGCATTATGCTCCTCTCCAAAGAATAGTCTTTCCTAGAAACATGCCCAAAGTATGTGAGATGAACTTCAACATCTTTGTCTCCAAGGAGCACTCTAGCTGAAGAAAGAATTAAAAAAAGAGAATTCCTGAGGAAGGTACCATGCGCTTTCTAGTGAAGACACTGCTTCCATTGTTTGCTAGGTTAGCCCTCATTCCATTCATGTGACTCTTCAGCATCTACGTACTGTCTGGCCTCATGTCACTGGGGACTTGAACAGTGTGTCCCTCCAGATACTCAAGCCAGACAAAGAGTGATTAAACGTGACTATTTTCTCAAACCACATTAATGGTGTTTATTCAGTATGACAAAACTTGTTGATGTTGAGAAATATTTTGGGAGATGCTGAAAGAACAGGATTAGAGCTGGTAAAGGTACCCTCAAGTGTTTGAAAACCACAATCTGATATGAGGAGTCTTGAATTAAAAATCTATCTCTGAGGCAATTTTGGTATATTTTAAAGTAACATCTAAGATATAATGAGAAAAACAAAAGGGAGGTTTGTTTTTATTCCTTGACAATGAATAAAGACAAAACCCTTGATAGTTAACTTCATGTGAGTCAAATTAAGTATTGTGGAGTTCTTTTTAAGGGCCAGGCAATTCTACCACCAAATAAAATATTTTTCTTTTATCCACATTACCATACTACTGACAAGTCTTCACCTCAAAACTCATCATTCAGAAATGTGTAGTTGCTTCCAGAGTGCGTCTAATAGTGTTGGAACATACAGAAAGAAGTGAGAGGTCCAATGTGGGTAACACCATGGAGGGTGCTGAGCACACGGGTGAGGACTTTGGCCAGTCAGCATTTCTACCATTTGACAGTTGAGACTTTGTTCCTTTCACATGCTAACCAGTATCTGAGTACTTTGGCTTTGTTTCAGCAAGTGACTTGAATTGGCTTGTCCCTCCAGGATGCACAGACATAGACTGACTCAAACTGTCTAGTCACTCTAATTTTAATGATGTTCTGATAGTGTGGTTTTTTTTTAAAAAAAAAAAAACCCACACAAAACAATTATTAAGGGCATTAATCAAATTGACTGCTTTTTACTTTTTTTTTTAAGTCTCTAGCCTGGAGTGGGAGTGTCACTACTAGGCATTAGCATTCATAGAGTTGGCTGTATCAGCAAAGTTGGGAGAAAACAGAGCTGGTGGCCAAGTGAGTTGCCCGAGTCATTAAGAGTTGGCATGAGTCCTGGTGCAGTCAGGGTTCGGCTCCTGGTACTTATCCCCGTGCCTGGCAAGGCTCACGGCTGAGGCTGTACAGGGACCTCTGGGACTCAGGAATCTGAGACTGTGAGGGAAGAGGGAAGTCCAACTCCTCCCTGAAAGGAGACGCCTCAGAATAACCTCAGGTGGCCTTCATGTGCCAGTCTGCACTCAGCCTGAGTACCAGCTAATCCTTCCCATGTCTGTGTGGAGTTTCCTGGCCTCCAACAACGAAGGCGCACTCAGGACATCAGGCTATTTATCATGTTTTCAGAATAGGCTCAGCTGTCTTCACTTCCCACTTTATTATGTAACTTCCACAGAAGCAGGCAAATAGTTTCTCCAAATGGATAGGGGGTGAGGACAACAAAGGAGCAGCAGTACTTCTCTAAGTAGAAAACTATAGACTGAGATTCACAAGTGACCAAAGGAGTTTAAAAATATGTAAGGACCTTGGATAAAATCATCTATATCATTTTGTTTACATAGTTAATAGCAGTGACTCAGGCAAGTGACTTATCCATGATCTCAGAGCTAGTTAGAGTGCCAGGTTTAAGATAAATGTTGCCCTGCCAACTCAAAACTAGGGGTTCAAATCCACCAATTTACTCCTCAGGAGAAAGATGGGCAATCTCTTCCCTTGTGATTTAGAGACTCTGTAAAATATCAGGAGAGTCAGCTAAGACCCGTATCTGACTCAATAGTAATGAGTTAAGTTTCAAGTTTTACCTGTCTTTAATGCATATCACACACAGACACACACACACACACACACACACACACACATCTTTGTCCTCTCCCTCTGTCTACATAGAGATTTACACACACACACACACACAACTTTCTCAACACATGTGTGTATACATATATAAACATTTACACATATACCTTCATATTGCAGTTAAAGAGTTTCACAATCTCCATTATGTTTTCTTACTACTAAAATTATATAATATTGAATAACCTTTTTTCAACATTTATTTGTTAGGTCCAAGGATTGTTTCCTCTTGGCAACAGAAAATCCATCATTCTCTAGTTTCTCCACCTTAAAAATTAAGGAATTTTCTTCTCTTTCCCTCTGTTTGCTTGGCAGCATCCTCAATAGAAAATAAACAAGCTGTTAATCGGTGAAAAAAAGAGGAGGGAGAAAAATCTTCAGAAACTGTGTTTAGCCCCATCTGGCCTTAGAAAAACATGGGAATTGGTGATCAAGAACGTTTAGCAGGATGGCTGCCTTTCAAGGGAAACAATATCTGGATATTTCTATGTCTAGACCACAGAGGAAAAATGCTTCATTGGGAATTAACCCATTAAAAACTGAACAGGCACTCATGGCTCTGAGAAGCACAGGCAGAGAAGAGTAAGTGAAACAAGAGTAGCTGAAAATTTAGCCTACACATAACATTGTGGGTAGCCCATTTATATAAGCTTGTTCACTAATCTGTATTTCAGCATTTTACAACCAAAGGCTACATAATGTGTAGAATGGATATGATGTGAGAAGAAATTGCCACTCTTCTTAGTTTGTTTTTGTGTACCTATAAGACAGAAACAAACAATGTAGTTGACCGTCCTGTGATTTTTCAAAGGCAGAAAATCCCGTGTGACAAGATTAACCACCTGTCTTCCTCAGAGCTGCTAGAGGATTTAAATCACATATCTTTGCATTGGTAGTTTAAGTCCCTTACCACCAAATCATCTCACTATTTCCATTTCAGTAACTAAGGATGCTAGGAGAATTGATGTCTTTGAACTATGGTGTTGAAGAAGAATATTGCATGTCCCATAGATTGCCAAAATAACAAACAGTTATGCCTTGAATAAGGTACAGAGTGGTCTTTGGAGGCGAATATGATAAAGCTGCGTCTTGCATACTTTGGACATATTGCTAGGATAGGCTATTCCATGGAGAAGGACATCATGCTTGGAAAGCTGGATCAGCAGAAGAGAGGAAGACTCAACTAGATGGATTGACACAGTAACTGCAGCAACAGATTTAAGTGTATCAGAGATTGAAAGGATGGCACAGAATAGTACAAAGTGTTATTCATAGGGTCACTCTGAGTCATACTCGACAACAACCTCATTTCAGGAAGCTCTGGTGGCCTAGTGCTGAGGAGTTCTATTGTTAACCCAAAGGCAGGTAGCTTGAAACCACCACAAGTTTCTCTGCAGGAGAAATATGGACAATCTCCTACCATGTGATTTACTACCTTGAAAATCCACTGGAGGGTAAGCTATGATTTATTTCTGATGACACATAGGTCCAAAACAACAACATTCCCAACTCATTATCTAGACAATACTGTTAAGGATCTTGGGAAGACCCTCCTTTTCCCTGGAATAAGAAGTAGAAACTTTAAGTCAAGGTCTTAAGGTAATTTTCATTGATAATTTTAAAAGTTAAAGGTTATTCAGAAAGTGGTTTGTCTAGAATTTTGGAAAGAAAACTTAAGTGAATTATGAAGGGATTATGACTTATGATTTGATAAATTTTATAAGCTCAGTCTTTATAGACTGCTGCTTCATTGGTAGAAATCAGGTGCCTAGGTGACACAAAGAATTTGCAATTAGCTCTTAACCTAAAGTTTGTCAATTCATGCCCACCCAGTCATGCCATGGAAGAAAAATCTGGCAAGCTACTACTACAATCACAACAACAAAATCTTACATAACAGTTTGATCCTGTAACCTATGGGATCACCATGAGTTAGAATCAACTTGACAGCAATGAGTTTGGATTGTTTGTATGTGAGTCGATGTGCATCACTTCCCAAATGAATAATTGATTGCTTTAGGTTGGTTTTTTTTAAAAAAAACAAAACAACAACCACTAAACATTTTTATAGCTGGGCCATTTGGCAGCATCGCTGTGGATGGCGAAGAGATTGTTAACAATTTTAGTTTGCTTGGCTCCATAGTCAGCACTCTTGGTACCAGCAGTTGGGAAATCAAGAGACAAATTGCATTGGGAAAGTCAACTGTCAAGGACCTCTCCAGAGTACTGAAGAACAACAGCGTCAGTCTTGGAGACTAAGGTGCACCTGATCCAGGCCATAGTCTTTGTAATTGCTTACTATGCATCAGAGAGCTGGAAACTTACTAAGGTTGATAGAAAAAGAATTGATGCCTTTGAGCTGTGGTGCTGGAGAAGAGTGTTGAATATACCATGGACTGTTAGGAGAATAAACAAGTTCATTCTGGAGAGGTGTGAGGCCAGGCTGCTCCTTGGAGGCAAGGATTCTGAAGCTTTGTCTGACATACTTTAGACATGTTACAAAGAGGAAACAGTTCTTGGAGAGGATGATTTAGTCACCGGGGCAGTGGGATAGGTGTGTCAGAGACAATAAATTTGACACAGGGTAGAGCAGGGTTTAGAGGTCTTGTTCTCATAAGGTCACTATGAGTCGCACGTGATTAGATGGCACCTAAGAACGCAACAATAGGCCACTGAGTAGCAGGGGCAGGAATGAAACATACTAAATTTTCTGTGTAAATATTTTTACACTATGTTTTTCAAGACAAAGATGGTGACACTTTGTATTATATTTTGGATATGATAACAGGAGAAGAAAATCTTGGAGAACACTTCCATGCTTGGAAAAGTAAAGGATTACTGCAGGAGAAGCGGTCTCTTAACAAGATGAATTGACATAGTGACTGTGAAGTAGATATGAGGATAATAGAAGCTTTGACAATAACAAAAAATTGGGCAAGGTTTTTATCTGCTTTATATAAAGTTGCTATAAATTGGAATAATGCTGTCACTTAAGAGAAGCAATAAAAAATCATAGAAATTGAAAAGCTTTCTTTTGTATTCCCATTTCCAACTATAAAATGTCATACCACTTCCAGAAGAATTTAAGTGCTGCTGCATGGTTGCTGAAGTGTTTAAAATTATAGAGATCCAAAGATATAGAATGGAGTTTATATATCAAACCTAAACAATAAGTTGAACAAATCATTCTAGAAGCTGAATTCTGTGAAGAAGGATTTGAGGAAGACTCATCAACAACCTTTGTTACACAGATGAAACAACCTTGCTGGCTGAATGTGAGGAGGACCTGAAACACATGCTACAGAAGATCAAAGACTACAGCCTTCAATGTGAATTACATTTCAACATCAAGAAGACAAAAATCCTTACAACTGGACTGATAAACAGTATTATGATGGAGGAAGAAAAGATTGAAATTGTCAATGATTTCATCTAAATTGTATCCACAATCAACACCTTTGATACCAGCAGTCAGGAGATCAGGAGATCTATTTCACTGGACAAGTCCATAATCAGAGACCTCTCCAAAATACTCAGGAGCAATGTTGTTAGTTTGAAGACCAAGATGTGCCTGATTCAGGCTATGGTCTTTTTTTTTAAATTTTATTATTTTTGTGTGCGTGTACCTTCAGATCAGATCTGACTGGTACAGGAGGAGATTGTCCCTCCTTCCCCGGCAGAGCATCTGGTGGATTTGAACCGTGCGCCTCTGGGATTGTAGTTGCAGCTCCTTACCACTAGGCCACCAGAGCTCCCTTAGGCTATGGTCTTTTTAATAACTTGTTATGCCTCTAAAAACTGGACAATAGATAGGAAGGCAAAAGAAGAATTGATCCTTTTGAACTGTGGTGCTGGAGAAGAATACTCAAAATTCCATTGACTGCCAAATGAACAAACAGATATGTCTTGGAAAAAGCACAGCCAAGATACTCCTTGGAAGCCAGGAAGGAGAAGTTATATATCACATATTTTGAGCATGTTGTTAGAAGAGGCTACTTCTTGGAGAGGGACATTATGCTTAGAAATGTGGAGGGTCAGTGAAGAGAGGAAGACACACAATCAGATGGATTGATACAGTGACTGAAGCAATGAACTCAAGTGTTAAGTTAATGAGGATGTCACAGGATTGGACAGGTTCAGATCTGTTTTTCATAGAGCCACTATGAGTTATACTCGACTCAATGACACCTAAAAACAACAATAAAGAAATTCTATGTATAGAGAAATTTAAAAAATAAACTAGAGCATTAACAAAATCAAGTGTACATAGCATAATTAATAACACATAAATGAAATAGAGATACCAAACACACATAATAGAAGTATGGCCTTTATATGTTGAAATTAGTTTGAAATAAAAATTGTTGATGAAACCATGATAAAAAAGGGAATACCAACAATAGAAAGAAAACCAAAGAAATATAGTTTTATTATTTTTCACATTCTTTTTTAAAGTTTTCCTGAATTCAAGCATAATTTGGATACTATTATGAAGAGCAAAAACACCAGTCAGGAGACTAAGGTGCATCTATCTGATCTAGGCCACAGTCTTCACAATTACTTGCTATGCATTGTAGTGCTGGAGAAGATTACTGAATATACCATAGACTGTCAGGAGAACAAAGAGGTTCATCCTGGAGAGGGTGAAACTAGATTTGTTCCTTGGAGGCAAGGATTATGAGGCTTTGACTAACATACTTTGGACAGGTTGCAAGGAGGGATCGATCCTTGGAGAGGAAAGTCATGCTTGGAAGGGTAGAGAGATAGTGCAAGAGAGGAAGACCCTGGATAAGATAGATTGAATCAGTGACTGAAGTAATGATACATGTATCAGAGACAATAATATTGGCACAGGATAGAACAGGTTTCAGGGCTATTGTCCATAGCATTGCTATGAGTGGCAAGTGACTTGATGGCATATAGCAACAACAAAAATAACAACAGTGGGATATGCATCCATTTATTACCTGGTCACTTTTCCTTAATGTAGCCCTCTCACATTACTCTTTCCCCTAATATCCCACTCTTGCGAGAGTCCCTTTGTATAATAAGATCAAGGGCAGCATATAGACATCAACTGTAAAATGAGTGTAGGCAGCATGCAGATGGCTGAGTATGACCTCTAATAACTCCACAAAGGGGAAATGAGCCCATAAACAGCATCCAGAGCATAGGAGATAGACATAGATGCTCCTCTGCCTACTTCTACTAATTTCAAGACTGCACTATTGCACTACTGGGTCCAAAATTCATTGCAAGAACCACACAGACTTCATAGAACCATGCTCAAGGCTTTGAGGTTTATTAGAGATGTTAACAAGACAGTAGTATACAATCCTTTAGTCTAGACGGCTTCTCAAGTGTGGCTGTAGGCCATTCGAACTTCAGGTTCACAGCTTGGCTAACTGATGCAAAGTTCCCTTAGTCCTGTCAGGTACAGTATCTTTCATAGGTGCTCAAAAAAACTTGAGAAAAGGTCTCTGGTTCTGTGGTGTAGCAGTTCCAAGTCAGCTCTGTCCATCTCTGGTTCTGGCTATTGTTGCTTTTGTGTAGATCCCCACATGGCTGGTGCAGGAATCTTTGACTTTGAAGTATTTGTATCATACGCTCTGCTCCCTCTTTCTTTCTGGTATTAAGATCTCCAAGTTTCTGCAACTAAAATAACTGGATTTAAACCTAATAGAATGTGTAGCTAATGACTGTCCTTATGTACAGACTAACACACAATTTGCATGATCCTGTTTAGCCATGTGGCAAAGTCAATGGCTAGGAAAGCCATTTTCAACAATAAACACTGAAACTACACCCTCATTAATCTTACTGTTTGTCACTATAGGGTCTTTTGCCTTTGCTTAGAATTCTTGTTGTGTATCTTTCTCTCATATATTAAACTCCTTTTCAAACATTTGAGTATTGACTTTGCACAGTAGAAAAATTCTCCGGAGATACTCTACTCCTCTTCTTTCCTGGACCGGTTCTTTTTTCTCCCTTCTGAATTTTATCCTATGAACTATTCACTCAGATTGAGATCAAGACACCTCTCCCATACAGTTATAAGAACACCTAGCACTTTATATGAATGTAGAAAAGTTGGGGGGGTGGAGAGTAGGGAGCTCTGATGGATTAGTTCATAAGGAGTTGCACTGCTGACTCAAAGGCTGAGAGCCTCTAGTGGTAGAGACCTACCCGTGACTCTAAGAGAAAAAGATTGACCATATCCTCTCTTTTAATCTACAGCCTCAGAAACTCAATGGAGGGTCAGCTATGAGTCAGTTTTTGACTCACCACCAATGAGTAAGTGAATGAGTGACTGAGGGTCCCCATGTGGTACAAAAGACTTGAGATTTACAACAAATAGAGGATGAGGACACTCAACAGGTAAGGCTTGAAATTTACAACAAATAGAGGATGAGGACACTCAACAGGTATTTTGAAGAGAAAAGTCTATAATTCTGCCTCCAAAATATTACAGAAAAAAACCCTCTATGGAGCTCAGTTCTACTCTCAGAAGGTCATCATGAATCAAATCTGATTTTATGACATTATTGGCTTTTGCTTTTTCACTTTCTGTACTACATTTTAATGATTTATTTCTACATCTATCCAGATAAAATGTGCCTTCATGTAAAGAATCATATTTTGATCAGGTTATAATCTTAGTGTCAGACACTGTGTCTGACACATTGTAAGGGTTACATAGTTTGTTGAATGAACAACTAAGGCTCCTTACACGTAGTGGTGAATGAAAGACACAAAGATCCCACCCTTAAGGAGCTCATAGCTTAGTAAGGAAAACAGACAACAAATACATATACAGACAAACACATACATAATGACAAGTTGTATAACGAAACAATGAAAGAAATAAACTTTTAAGTCAGATAATATTAAAAAATATGTGCTTTATATGGGTGATTATAAATGTTAGGCTTTAGCTAAAATTCACTGTCATTAGTTGTAGTGGAAAGGGAATTGTTGTTGCTATTGATTGCGTCGAGTCAAGCACAACTCATAGCGACCCCATGACAAAAGGCCTGAAGCTCTCCCACAACCATCACCATTTATCAAAGTTGACAGAATTTTTAGAGCCGTGCTGTTTAGGAAAGTGGGTGTCACTCCCACTTCCAAACCTGTCTTAAACTGCGAGCTCCACCAAACATTGTTCATCATGGGTAACCATGATGGTAAACACTGTTCACCATGCATAACCATGAAGGCATGTGATACCCGAGTGGCACAAGGTTCAGTATGACAGCAACCCCAGGTCACCTCAGTACAGCATACTGACAGAAGAGTGCTGTACCACTTAGAAGAGTGGTATACCACTTAGAAGAATGTGCCTCCAAAATATAAGAACAACTGATTTTTAAATAAAAAGGCCATCCCCAAGGTCTTATTTTCTCTAAACATAAGGCTTAAATAAAACACAACCAGTACCGTACGTTTTTGCTGTTATGTGCTGTTGAGATGCTTGTCATGTGTAGCAACCTTATGTATGACAGCTATGAACCCTTATCTGTCCTGAGCCAGTCTTATTAATTCTGACACACCAAGCCCCATTGTCACAGATACCATATCAATCCATCTCATCTGAGATCTTCCTCTCCTGGGCTGTCCCTCCACCCTTCCAAGCACCATGTCCTTCTCCAAGGACCAGTTTCCACTGGAAATGTGCCCAAAGTATATGAGACAGAGCTTCAAAATCCTAGCCTCCAAGGAGAGACTTGGTTTCACCGTCTCCAAGACAGACCTATTTGACTCTTCTCCAGGACTACAAACCAAAGGTTTCTATTCTTCTGTCATCCTTAGTTATTGTACAGCTCTTTGAAGCATAACAAGTAATTGAGAAGACCATGACCTGGATTAGGTACTTTTTTTTTTTGTCTCTAGACTGACATCATTGTTTTTCAGCACTCTGGAGAGGTCCATGATAGCAGATTTTCCCAATGCAATTCGTCTTTTGATTTCCTGACTGCTGGTGTTAAGAGTGTTGATTGAGGAACTGAGAAAGCTGTAATTTCTAACAGCCTTAATCTTTTCTCCATCTATCATAGTGCTGTCAGTTTGCTCAGTGGTAAGATTCTTTGTCTTCTTGATGTTGAGCTTTAATTCATATTGTAGACTACAGTCCTTGCCCTTCTGCAGGAAGCATTTCAGGTCTTATTCAGTTTCAGTAAGCAAGGTTGTGTCATCGGCATATCGTCGGTTGTTGATGAGTTTTCCTCCAATCTTGATGTCACACTCCTCCTCATAAAGACCTGCTTCCCGAGTGACCTGTTTTGTACACAGATTGAAAATGTATGGGGACAGGACGCATACCTGATGAACTCTTCCTGATTTTTAACCATGCATTGTTTCCTTGTTCCGTTTTGAGTACTGCTTCTTGTCCAAGTATAGGCTTTACATAAGCATAATTAAGTGTTCTGGGTTCCCGTTTTCCTCAAAGTTAGCCACAATTTGTTATGATCCATGCAGTCAAATGCCTTTGCATAGTCAATGAAACACAGATAGACATTCTTCTGGTCTTCTCTTCTTTCCATCGAGAGCCATCTGACATTGGCAATATGTCTCTAGTGGCACGACCTCTTCTAAACCCAGCTTGTGTTTCTGCCAGTTCTCTGTCAATGTACTGTTTCAGTTGTTTCTGGATAATCTTCAGCAGGATTTTGCTAGTGAGTGATATTAGTGATATTGTTTGATAATTTACACACTCTGTCAGGTCACCTTTTTTTGGAATTGGAATAAATATGGGTATCTTCCAGTCAGTTGGCCAAGTACTTGTATTCCAGATTTCTTGGCACTACTTAGTGAGCACATGCAGGCCAGCATCTGTTTTCTGAAATACATCAATTGGTATTCCATCAATTCCTGGGCTTTATTTTTTGCCATGTCCTTTAGAGTAAACTGAAAATGATCCTTCATCACCACTGCCTTCTGCTCATAAAGGATAGCTCACAGAAAGTGACAAAATTGGGAAACTAGGAAGAGTTACACTATGGATGTGGAGAGTGGCACACTGATCTAGCAACAACTACCACCATTTGGCATCATCAAGACCATAAACTTCACAATCTTCCCACTACACCAATGAAGCTTAGAATAGACTGTCACAAGACTCATTATGACTTCTCAGAAGAACTTGTCATCTTTGTCACTTGATTTCTTATATGAGAATTTTAGCCTAGATATTAATTCATTATGTTGATCCCTTCAACAGACTAATCTTGTTTCTGTTGACTGCATAACTTCATTTACAAGGCTACATTTCAGCAGCAGTAACCATTGGGAATATTGTTGTAGTTGTTTGTAGGTGGCATTGAGTTGGCTACCACTCATAGTTACCTTATGAACAACAGATCAAAACTTTACTTCTGCCATCCTCACAATCTCCATGGTACTCAAGCCCATTGTTGCAGTTACTGTGTCAGTCTTCTTTCTACCAATTGCTCTTTTGGGTCACAAGACCACATTCCAGTGGGAATGACCACTGGAAATAGAATTCTGATATTTTTCTTAAGGAGGTAAATTTCACAATGTGGAATTTATAACATTATATAAAGTTCTATTACTGTAGAAAATACATTAGTGAGATTCTAAACAGCCACAAACATGAAAAAGAAAAGCCTGTACGTCAATGATAAGATGGAAATAATAAGGTTGAGACAGGAAAGAAAGAACTAGCTAGAAATGAAAAAGAGGAGTCAGAAGAAAATAGAGAATGTTTTATTTAGGGCAGCAAAATTTTTGGCAGATTCTAGGATCTGAGAAAATTCCAACATGGCTGAAGAGAGTTGAGTGATGAAAAGATGAGCTGGTGATGAGATTAGAGAGGGTGCCAAGTATTCTGCCTGGTACACATGTTGGAGTTTGAATTTTATTTTCAATGTCACATTGTTTGTTGTCATCAACTCATTTCCAACTCATAGTGATTGATGTATTATAGAATAGAATTTCTGCATGGAGTTTTCTTGGCTATGAGTCCTGGTGATGTAATGGATAAGAAGCCCAGCTCCTAACCAAAAGGTCACTGATTGGTTCAAATCTACCCAGACATAGTGATCTACTTTTATAAATATTACAACCATGAAATCTACTCTGAGGAGAGCCTACACTCTTGTATATGTATAGGGTCACTGTGAGTCAGAATTGATTGGATGGCACACAGGAACAGCAATCTTAACCAAGCTCTTTTCATTAGTGGTATTATTTAGTGAACCCAAATTCCAACCTTTGTTGTAGTTGTTGTTGTTATGTGCCATTGAGTTTCCTGCTACTCATAGTGACCTTATGTACAACATTTCTGAAGCTTGCCCTGTCCTGAGCAAGTCTCACTGATTCCAACACACCTATCCCTATTTTCCCAGTTATAGTATCAATCCATCTCGTCTGGGGTCTCCCTCTCCTGTGCTGTCCCTCAACCCTTTCAAGCATAATGTCCTTCTGTAAGGATCAGTCCCTCCTGGTCATGTTCCTAAAGTTGTGAGATGGAGCTTCAAAATCCTAGCCTCTATGGAGAAACTTGGTTTCACACTCTCCAAGACAGACCTATTTGTTTTCTTGGCAGTCCATGGTATGTTCACGACTCTTCTCCTCAATTCAAGGCATCAATTATTCTTTTTTTCATTCTGAGTCATTCTCCAGCTTTCTGATGCACAGCAAGTAATTGCGAAGATCATGGCCTGCATTAGGTGCATCTTAGTCTCCAGAGTTACATCTTTGCTTCTCAGTACTCTGGAAAAGTCCCTGACAGCAGATTTACCTAATTGAATTCATCTTGTGATTTCCTAACTGCTTGTGTCAAGAGTGTTGATTGTGGAGCAAAGCAAGCTGTAACTATTAACACGTTTGAACTCTTCTCCATCCATCATGGTGCTTCCCGTTGGCCCAGTGGTGAGAATCTTTGTCTTCTTGATGTTGAGCTTCAATCCATATTGAAAACTACAGTCCTTGACCTTGTGCAGCAAGCGCTTTAGGTCCTTCTCAGTTTCAGAAAGTAAGGTTGTGTCATCTGCATAATGCAGGTTATTGATGAGTCTTCTTCAAATCTTGATACCCACTCCTGCTCATAAAGCCCTGCTACCCAAATGATCTGTTCTGCATATAGATTGAGCAGATAAGGAGACAGGATGCACCCCCTTCCTGATTGTGAACTAGTCAGTGTTTCCCTACTCCGTTCTGAGGACTGCTTCCTGGACATCTCAGGACCTTTCAAATTTATAGAAAGTCCTTGAAGAGTTGGTCATGAAGGAATGAGATGTTCAATTTATGTCTTACAAAATTATAGATGTTTTGTATGGATTGTATATGTTTGCAAATGGCAAGAGAAAGAATAGGAAGACTAGTTAGGGACCTTTAGGAAGTTGTCCAAGTAAGAGATTATTATGACTTAGGCTTAGGTAATGCCAGAGACTAATTGGACAAATGAGAAAAAATACACATGCATATTTAAATGTCTGGATGTAATGCTAACATATACTATAAGTGTTTGATAAGAACGGAAAAAATATTGGATAATATATAATAATTTGACAACTGATGAATGGATTTCTGAGATGTGGACAATTGGAGGATAATCATATTTAAGAGAGTGGTGTTGTTTCAAGAGTCATTTGAGACATTGTAGTATATATTGAGACTTAGATACACTGTTCTGATCCTTCTTCCATAAAGGATGTGTTGCTTCAGCTGTGAGTACTGTAGGTAGGTGACCTTCAACTAATGACCCTTCAGGGCTTCCCTCAGAGAGTCAGCTTATACTGGAGGGTTGGGGAATGCAATGATTCTTAAAGATCTGACTGTCTTGGTCCAACAAGGCTCAACTTTAAAGGAAATTTCTAGTTTCAAAGCACTCTGTGGGTTAGGTAATGCTGCTATTGGCTATACTTCTTCCTCTTCTTACTAACTTTCTCGATGTGCATGAACACTCTGGTAAATACTGTGCATACTGAATTCTGTCTTAGAATCTGTTTCTCAGAGAAGTCAAGAACTTAGTACTAGGAGTAATCAAAGAAATCAAGTAATAAGATGGAGTTTTGTACCTAGAGTACTTGCGGTACCGATTATAACAAATTACGGTTAATGTTGAGAACAATAGGAATCCCAGAGCACTTAGGTCTCATATGAAATGATGCCTAGATCAAGAAACTTGTCTGAACAGAGCAAGAGAACACTTGTTGTTATTATTATGTGCCGTCGAGTCGCTTGAGACTCATAGCGACCCTATGTACAACAGCCCTAAACTCTGCTCTATCCTGTGCCAATCGCACTGTCTCTGACACTCCCATCCCAATTATCCCAGTCACT
>NW_006400106.1:1921263-1934142 GCF_000299155.1 Elephantulus edwardii | reverse complement strand
ATATAGATCTCTTCCAGTCAGTTGGCCAAGTGGTTGTTCTCCAGATTTCTTGGCACAACTTGGTGAGCACATCCAGGGCAGCATCTGTTAGCTGCAGAGACACTACACCATTTAAAACCAGGAAAGTGTGCATCAGGACCATATCCTTTATCTGTAACTTTTCAATTTGTATGTTGTTGTTGTCAAGTGCTGTCAAGTCGCAGGCAACTCATAGCAACCCTATGATGAAGAGTCCTCAACACTTGGGTGTCTTTCATCCTTTCTCTAGGTTCATAGGGTTTCTGGAGGCAAGCTATTATTAAAGTGGATGCCACTCCTCCTTCCAAGCTTGTTTTCATAGGGGAGCTCCACCCTACTCTCTGTCCACATTGGGTAAACGACCATTAACTCATTTGACACATCAGTGTCACAGTGTTCCACATCACAGCAACCACAAGTGACTGCTGTATGGCAACTTGTATACCAGGGCTATACGACCTAGAGGTGTGTCTGAACAAAACAATGTAGGATAGGTCCAAGGGCCGCGGATTAAAAGTCACCCACCTTTGGCTTGGTAGCATCGCTTTCTGTCCACTGGGCCAGCTGATCTCTCTCTCAAAGTTGATATTACTATTGTTAAGTGCTATCGAGTCACAGGTGACTCATAGTGACCATAATAGCTTGCCTCCGGAAACCCTATGAACCTGGAGAGAGGATGAAAGGCTCAGTTTGTATATTGAGCAAATTATTCAAGAAGCTGAACTCTATGAAGAAGAACGTAAGATCAGGATTGGAGGATGAGTCATCATCATCAAACTTACCTTACTGCCATCAAATTGAGTTCAACACAACATCCTACAGGACAAAGTTAGATGTGCTTTGAAGGGTTTTTGCGATTCTCTTTAAAAATTATTATTAATTTTAATGAAAGTTATCAGAGACTTTGGATTTTCATTCATTCATTGTTGCACTTTGCTCCCTGTCAACCCCTCCCCCCCAGTTCGCTCTTCTCTTTGAAAAGTAAAAGAAAATATCTTTCATTGTGAAGGGTTTTGAAGGTTATAAATCTTTATGGAAACAAACAGCAACACTGCCCCTCCGCAGAAAAGCTGGTAGATTTGAAGCATTGACCTTTTGTTTAGCAGTAGAAGAATTACTCGTTGCACTATAACAGTTCCAGATGAATTCTAAAGCTTGGAAAAGCATAATCAATTTTAAAAGAAGGGGCTGTTTTTATCCAATCAGGGTAGATAGGAATGTCTTGAGACTTAGTTGATCTACTTTCCTAACTTTTGATATTAAATTTTAATGTTAAATGGATAAGTGAAGTACCCTTTCCTGGGACAGTACAGGGGCAGTAGATGCAAACCACCGGTGAAAGGCTGAATCAGTCTACTATGCAAACCACTGAAAGCAGGAGAGATGTTTGCTGAAGTTTAAGGGCATTTAGAATGGCAGTAGGGGAGGGCCACAATGGGAATCAGCTCTAGCCCTGAGACTGTAGACAATGGCAAAGGCTTTTAGGTATCCCATTAGTCTGCTTATTCTCTGAGCTGCCCCTGTCCCCTAGGAAGAGAGCTTCATTGCAATCCTGAAGACTGCTTTAAGAACATCTATAAAAAGTGATGAGAACATCTCAAAGAAGTAGTCTGTAGTGGGTTCAGTGACACAGCACACAAACTTTACTTCAGCAGAAGAGATTTTTGTCCCAAATACTAAAATGTGATTTCAGCAAATAGTCTTCAACTTTCTTCTCCTTGTAGGAGAGTTGTACATTGCGATATGTTTCCCCAAAAGGTAGTCTGAAAGTTGAACACTTACGTCAGTGAATGTTATCTTATTTGAGAAATTAAGGTTTTTCTTCATAAATATTTATTATTTGTTAAATTAATGAAATCATACCATAAGTGTCATCAGCCTAGTGAGAGACAGTATATGGATTAAACAAACAGGCTCAGGATTTATCACAGGAGAAAGTAAAACTTCAGATGTTGAATAGAGGAGGCAAAGCTTGCAAAGGAAATTGAAAAGAATTACCAAAGAGATCAAAGGAAAACTATAGAGGTTAAAGTTTATGTGTGTCATGGAAGCCAAGAGAAGTGAGGAGTTTTTTTTGTTGGTTTTTTTTTTTTAAAGAGGAAAATGATCAATTGTATGCTAATACTGCAAACAGATAGATAAATTTCAAAATTCACTTTGCTAAATTAAAGAAACCAGGACCAAAGTTTACCAGTACTGTTTACTGTTTGAGTCCATTTATTGGACATTCTTGGCAAGGAAAAAAAACACATAAGTCTCAAAGAGAGGAGCAATTGCCACGACCTAAGCAGGGGATTGAGTTTATAATGACATAATAGGGAAGGTCATCGTAGTGTAACAGTTAAGTTTTTTTGTTGTAGTGCCATCAAGTCAGAACCTACTCATAGCTGACCTTCTACTGAGTTTTCAGAGGCAGTAAAATCAGAGTTGATGGCTCATATTTCTCCCATGGAGCAGCTTGTGGATTTGAACCATGTGCCTTTGAGTTTGCAGTGCATCTCTTTGTCACCAGGCCACCTATGGTCTCTTACAGTTAGGTAATAGGCTATTCACGGAAAAGTTAAATTTTCAAATCAACTCAGCAGAAGAAAGAACTAGTCATTTTCTCCTAGAAAAACTGTTAAGTACCTTCAAAGTGAACGCTGACACATTTTGAACCTACCAACAACAAATCTGAACATTGCCCTATCTTGTGCCTTCTGCACCGTCTCTGATATATTTAGCCCACTGGTAGAATCAGTGTCAATCCATTTGTTGAGAGTCTTCTTCTCTTTTTCTGACCCTTCATTTTTTGAAGCATGATTTTTTTTTCCAAGACGGATCCCTCCTAACAACATTCCAAAAGTATATAAGATAAAGTGTCACCATCCTTGCAACTAAGGAGCACCTTGGTTGCTTTCTCCAGGATATATTTGTTTGTTCTTTTGGCAGTTCAAGAGATATTCAGTACTTTTCCACAACACCACAACTTCATTGTCCATTTTCAGATGCTTAGCAAGTAATTGAAAAGACCAGGTCTTGGAACCTGTGCTTCTTAGTCTTTAAACTAACATTACACTCTTTAATACTTTAGAGAGGTCCTTGACATCAAAGTTTTCTGATACAATATGTATTTTGGTTCCTTTGCTGCTGCTGCTGCTGCTGCTACCATGAGTGTTTGATTGGATCCAGGTAAGATGAAACGTTGTTGTTAGGTGCCATTGAATCACTTAAGGCTTAGAGCAACCCTATGAACAGCATATCTGAACCCAGTCCCATCCTGTGCCATCCTCACACTTCCTGACACACTAGATCCTTTTATGGCAGTCACTGAAGATGAAATAGTTGACAATTTTAATCTTTTCTCTATCCTGATGTTGGGTATTGTTCCAGTGGTGAGAATTTTAATTTTTTTGCTGTTGAGATGAAATTCATATTGAAGATCATAGTCTTTGGTCTTCAGCAAGTATTCCAAATCCTTTTTACTTTCAGAAAGCAAGGTTGTCATCTGCATAATGTTGGTTGTTGATGAATTTTCCTCCAGACCTCAGGACACATTCTTTTTCATATAATCCACTTTCTCAAATTATTTGCTCAGTATACAGGTTGAATATGTATGGAGAAAGGATACAGGCCTAATGTACACATTTCTTGATTTTTAAAACATGCTGCGTTCCCTTGCTCTGTTCAAACAACAACTTCTTGGTCTGAATATAGGTTTCACCTGAGCACAATTTATTGTTCTTGGATTTACATTCTTCACCAGATTAGCCATAATTTGTATGATCCACATAGTCAGATGTCTTTACATAGTCAATAAGATGTAAATAGACATACGTCTTGTATTTTCTGTATTTAGTCAAGATTCATCTGACTGTGGAACAGGCCATTCATATGCAAGTTCAAATTGAAGCTGAAGAAAATATAAACAAGTAAATGTATAAGTCCACAGGAAGCAGAATACAACCTAGGGTCTATCTCATTTGAATTTAAAAACCATATCAAGAATATAGGTTTGAAGCACTGAACACTAAAGATTAAAGAGCAAATTAGTTGTAGAATGACATCAAAGATATTATCCATGAAGGAAGAAAAAGGTCATTACAAAGACAAAGGGGAAAGGAAAGACCAAAATAGATGTCAGAAGACACTCTGAAACTTGCATTAGAATACTAAGAAGCTAAAAGAAAGGAAAGAAATGAGGAAGTTAAAGAGTTTCAAAGGGTAACTTGTGAAAACAAAATAAAGTATTATAACCAAATATCCAAAGAGTTGGAGTTAGAAAATGAAAAGAGAAGAATTTGTTTACTTTTTTGCAAGCTGAAGAATCTGAAGAAAAAAAATTCAAGCCTCAAGTTTCAATACTGAGAGATGTTATGGGCAAAATCTTGAATGATCCAGGAAGCATCAAGAGAAGATGGAAGGAATACACAGAATCACTGTACCAAAAATAACTGGCTGACACAGAACCATTTCAGGAAGTAGCATATGATTAAGAACCAATGATAATAAAGGAAGAAGATCAAGCTTCTCTGAAGGAATTGGTAAAAAATAAGGTCCCAGGAATTGATAGAGTACCAGTTAACTTATTTCAACAAACAGATGTAGTCCTGAATAAGCTCACTAGCTTGTGCCAAGAAATCTGGAGGGCATCTGCCTGGACAACTGACTGGCTGGAAAAGATTCATATTTATTTTCATTCTCAAAATGGTTGATCCAATGGAATGTGGATATTATTGAACAATATCACTAATATCACATACAAGCAAAATCTTGCTGAAGGTTATCATAAGGCTACCAGAACAGTATATAGACAGAGAACTGCTAGAAATACAACCTGGATTTAGAAGAGGCCGTGGCACTAAGGATATAATTTCTGATGTCAAATATATCTTTGCTGAAAGTGGAGAGTACCAGAAGGATGTCAATTTGTGCTTTGTCGACTGTCTTAAAGCATTTGACTGTGTGGGAATCCCAGAACCTGTTTGTTTTCATGCAAAACTATACATAGACTAAGAAGCTGTTGTCTGAACAGAGCAAGGGAACACTGCATGTTTCAAAATCAAGAAGGGAATGTGTCTGGGATATATTGAACAGATCATTTGAGAGGTTGAACTTTATGTAGAAGAAAGTGGCATGGGGATTGGAGGAAGACTCATCAACAATCTGCATTATGCAGATGACACAACCTTCTTCATCAAAACTGAGGACAATTTGAGGTCCTTGTTGCAAATGATAAAGGATTGTAACCTTCAACATGAATAACATCATCAAGCAAAAAAAAATTCCTTACCACCAGGCCAATTGGCCTTATCATGATTGATTGAGAAAAGATTGAAGCTGTTAAGAATTTTATTTTGCTCCGATCCAAAATCAACACCCTTGGCACTAGCATTCAGGAAATCAAAAGACATGTTGCATTGGGAAAATCTGCTGTTGGGGACCTCACCACGGTGCTAAAGATCAATGATGTCAGTTTAGAGACTAAGGAGTGCCTGACCCAGGCCATGGTCTTCTCGATTGCTTGTGATGCATCTCAGAGCTGGACAACGACTACAGATCACAGAAGAAGAATAATAGATACCTTGTGTTGCTGGAGATGAGTATTTAACATATTCCATAGGTTGAAAAGAAAATAAACAGATCTGTCCAGGAGAGGGTGAGGTCAGATTGCTCCTTGGAGGCAAGGATTTTGAAAGTCTGTCTATATGCTTTGGGTGTGTTGCCATGAGGGACCAATCCTTGGAGAAACACATTATGCTTGGAAGGGTGGAGAGGAACTAACTGCAAGAGCGGAAGACCCTGGAGGACACTGTTTGATTAGATGTGTCAAAGATGGTGAGATTAGCTCAGAATAGGACAAGGTTCAGAGCCATTGTTCATAAGGTTGTTATGAGTTGTAGTCAACTCTACAGAACCAAAGAACAACAACAACAGCAGAATCGTACATTTACAGAGCACTGCCAGAAATAAAAGCTGGATTTGAAAGAGGCATGAGGGATATCATTGCTGATGTCTTAGCTGAATGCAGAGAATGCTTATAAATACTACAGCCAATAAAATACTATTTTGAAGATAAGGACCTCTTGCAACATGGCCAAAGTATTTGAGATAGTTTCAAAATCTTTGCCTCCAAGGAGCAACCTGTTTTCACTCTCCCCAAGACAGACCTTTTGACTCTCTTGGCAGTTCATGCTATTTTCATGAAAAATACTCTTCTCCAGCAAAGGATACTTCTACTTTTCTCTAAAACTACTGAAAACTCATTGTAATGTGTATCTATAGGTCAGTGTTGGGTTTGTGGGTTCTTTTTTATTTTCTGTAGAGTGTTCAGTTGTATGAGTAAACCATTTTATCCATTCTCTGAGTTATTTAGACTGTTTTAAGTTGTTGATTATTATGAATAAAGTCCTTAAAATATAGGTTTTGTATGAGTAATGGAAGAGATTACTATGCCATATGATAACTGTGCATACAATTGTATACAATGTCCTATAATTTTATTTTTCACTGCTCCTGCATTATTTTGTATTTTTGCCAAAGCATGAACATGTATAGTTGTTCTGAATTTTTGTTGCAACTGGTACTGTTAGATTTTGTTTTATTTTTAAAATGTTAACGTTTTTTAAAGATGTATTGCTAGTTGTCATTGAGTTGACTCTGACTCAGGGCAACCCCTTACGTATAGCACAGAACTGTTCCGTAAGATTTCCAGGCTTTAAAGCAGATAAGACGAGCCTATCTCCCAAAGCACATCTAAGTATATAAGAGATACTAAGCTCTAACTAGTAGTAGTTTGATTAACAATTAAGTCACACACAGGGACTCCTAATAGGTGTGTACTGGTTCATTTAAATAATTGCCTTTATGGCTGTGGTCATAGTTTGGCGTGCTTATTTGTTATAAATGGATATTCCTTGGCCAAGTATCTATTCAAATATTTTGTACATTTTCAATTTAGTTTGTCATTTTTTTATACTTTGATTTTTGTGAGTTGTTTACAAAACCTAGATTTAAAGCATTTATCACATATACAATTAATAAATATTTTCTGCAATTCTGTAGCTAGTATTTTTATTATCTTGAGCTTATCTTTTGAGAAACAAAAATTCTTATTCCTTAATTCCTTGTTTCCCCTGAGTATAAAATTTGGCACTAAAAGCAATTGTTGGAGAAGTTAAATATCAGCAGCAAAAACTAGGCCAGGTGCTGGTTGTGGAACAGACCATCAGCTGCTCATATGCAAGTTCAAATTAAAGCTAAAGAAGGTTAAATCATACCCACAGGAATAAAAATTTGACTTTGAGTCAATCCTCCATGAATTTAAAAACCAACTCGGGGATAAGTTTGAGGCCTTGAGCACTAATGAACAAAGACCAAATGAGCTGTGGGAAGATATCAAGAATATCCTTCACGAAGAATGCAAAAGGTCATTACAAAGCAGAAGAAGACTAAAATGGATGTCAGAGAAGACTCTGAATATTGGACTAGAGTGCTAAGAAGCCAAAGCAAAGGGAAGCAATCAAGAATTTAATAAGCTGAATAGAAGATTTTAAAGGACAGCTCAGGAAGACAAGGCAAAATATATAATGAGATAAGCAAAGAGTTGGAGTTAGAAAATCAAGAATCAAATCCACTGTGCATTTATTTTTTATAACCTTTTTAAAAAATGTATTTATTCATTTTAATGTAAGTTTACAGAAACTTAGGATTTCCAGTCATTCATAGTTGCACTTTTCTCCCTGCCCACCTCCTCCCCAATCACTCTTCTCCTTGAAAAGAAAAAGAAAAATTCTTTCCTTGTTATGCAATCCGCACCACCCCCCCCCCAAGTTCATCCTGCTATGCAGCCTTTACTCTGGACTTCTGTAATGACAAGAATATCTGTTCATATATCCCTTTTAAACAGATCTCTCCTTCATCTATTTCAATGCAACATACATAATTCCTCTCCTCCTTTTCCCTCTTCTCTCAATACTGATGTCAGTCCCATTTTACCACAGTAGCCCTATGCAATATTTGTCCTTTTGTGACTGAGATATTTCACTTAGCATAAAGTCCTCCAGGGTCATCCATTTTACATAATATTTCATGAGTTCGTTATTTTTCAATTGTGAATAGTATTCCATTGTGTGGCTATAGCTTCTCTATCTATTTGTTGATGGTCACTTGGGTTGTTTCCAGTTCTTTGCTATTGCAAACAAAGCCACAATAAACATGAGTATGCATATATCTGCTTGGGTTGCAGTTATGGTTTTGTTAGGGTAAATTCCCAGTAGTGGAAATGCTGGGTCAAATGGTATTTCTATTTGCAACTTTTTAAGAAAGCACCATACAGCCTTCCAGAGTGTTTGCACCATTTTACACTCCCACCAACTGTGAATAATGGTTCCAGTTTCTCCACAACCTTACCAGCATTTGACATTTGCTGTTCTGTCCAATTTTGCCATTTTTACTGGGGTGAGATGATATCTCAAAGTTGGAAAATCTACAACCAAGAAACGATAAAATAAATGAATGGGATCTTCTAAGACTTAAATGTCTATGCACATGCAAAACTTTCTCCAACAGGGTAAAAAGGGAAGCCACAGACTGGGGAAAAATATTTCGTGATGACATGTCTGACAAGGGACTTATATCTAGAATTTATAAAATACTCAACAAGGTAAAGGTAAATAACCCAATTAAAAAATGGGCACAGGATATGAACAGACATTTCACCAAAGAAGACATTCAGATGGATAACAAACACATGAAGAAATGTTCAAAATCCTTAGCTCTAAGAGAGATGCAAATCAAAACAACTTTGAGATATTGCTCTGAATTTCTTAAGCTAAAGAAACTAAAGAACAAATTCAAGCCACGAGTTGTAATGCTTAAGGATGCTATGGGCAGAATATTGAATGATTCAGGAAGCATTAAAAGAAAATGGAAGGAGTATACAGAGTCATTGTACCAAAAATTGGCTGACACACAAGAATTTCAAGAAACATGAACAAATTAACAAGAGACAATAGTGATGAAGGACTTTAAAGGACTTGGCAAAGAAATAAAGCCCTAGGAATTGATGAGACAACAATTGACGTATTAGAGCAAACAGATGCTGCCTTGCATGTGCACACCAAGCTGTGACAAGAAATCTGAATGGCAACTATTTGGCCAACTGACTGGAAGGGATTCATATTTATTCCAATTCCCAAAAAAAGTGACCTGATAGAGTGTAGAAATTATTGAACAATATCACTAATATCATACACTAACAAAATCCTGCCAAAGATTACCCAGAGACCACTGGAACAGTACATTGACAGAGAACTATCAGAAATATAACTTGGGTTTAGAAGAGGTCATGGCACTAGAGACATTATTGCCAGTGTCAAATGGATCTTGAGAGAAAGTAGAGAGTAACAGAAAAATGTCTATCTGTGTTTCATTGACTATGCAAAAGCATTTGACTATGTGGATCACAACAAAATTTTGGCTAACTTTGAGGAAAATGTGAACCCCAGAACACTTGTTTGTGCTTATGTGAAACCTCTAGTTGGACAAAGAAGCAGCCCTCAGAAAAGAGCAAAGAAACACTGCATGATTCAAAATCAGGAAAGGACTGTGTCAGGGAGACATCCTGTCCCCATATCTTTTCAACCTATATGCAGAACAGATCATTTGGGAAACAAGGCTGTATGAGAAACAGGGCATCAAGATTGGAGAAAGACTCATCAAGAACCTACGTTATGCAGATGACACAACCATGCTTGCTGAAATTGAAGAAGACCTGAAATGAGTGCTGCAGAATGTCAAGGACTATAGTCTTCAATATGTATTGAAGCTCAACATCAAGAAGACAACGAATCTTACTACTGGGCAATTTGATAGCACCATGATAGATGGAGAAGAGATTAAGGTTGTTAGCAATTACTGCTTGCTCAGATCCACAATCAACACTCTCAACACCACAAGTCAGGAAATCAAAAGACGAATTGCATTGGGAAAATCTGCTATTATGGACCTCTCCAGAGTACTGAAGAGCAACTATGTCAGTCTAGACACAAAGGTGTGCCTAATCGAGGCGAGGCGTTGGTTTTCTCAATTACTTGTTAGATGTCAGAGAGGTGGACAATAATTAAGGATGACAGAAGAAGAATAGATGCCTTCAAGTTGTGGTGCGGAAGAAGAATCTCGAACATACCATGGACTGCCAAGAAAGCAAATAGGTTTATCTTGGAGACAGTGAAAACAAGTCTCTCCTTGGAGGCTAGGATTTTGAAGCTGCATCTCACATACTTTGGGCAGGAGGCCAGGAGAAACTGGTGCTTGGAGAAGGACATCATGCTTGGAAGGGTGGAGGGACAGCTCAGGAAAGGAAGACCGCAGATGAGATGGATTGATAATGTGTCTGGGGTAGTGGGATTGGTGTGTGTCAGAATTACTGAGACTGGCTGAGGACAGGGAAGTGTTCAGAGCCGCTGTACATAGGATGCTATATACGTAGCAGGTGTTTCAATAGCACATAACAAACAAACAAAAAAAACCACACAACCCTATATAGGTTGTTTTTTACTTAAACCTCATGTTTAGAGTCAACAAGACCTCAGGGATGGCCTTTATCTAAAAATAGCTTGTTCCATTGTTGTTGAATGAGTTTAAGGATCCAAGAGGGGTGAGAGAGACTGGAAGCAGAGGGACATGAATGTGCAGTGGGAGAGAGAATTAGTCATTGGGTTGTACAGTTTGATGGGTGGGTGGGTGAAGGAAATTGAAAGAATTTGTTTGAATTTGTATTCGAATTTTGTAAAGAAACTAGTAGAGAAAAAAAATCAGTTATTAATTTTTTGAGGAACACTCTTCTAAGTGGTACCATACTCTTCTGTCAATATACTGTACTGTGGTAACCTGGGGTTGTTGTGATGCTGAACCTTGTGCCACTGGGGTATCAAATACCATAATGGTTACCCATGGTGGGTAGTATTTGGTAGAGCTCCCAGTTTTAGATACATGTGGAAGCAGGAGTAGCATTCACTTCCTAAACAAAATAGCTCTGGAAACTCTCTGAACTTCTATTAATGGTGATGGTTGTGGAAGGGCTTCAGTCCTTTTATTTATGGGATTGCTATGAGTTGTGCTTGACTTGATGAGTTGATGGCAATCAACAACAATAACATAGGATCTTGTAATATTGTTTCCTTCTATTATTACTATAATATTTCTCTTAATCTACACTGATGCCTTTGCCTTTTAGTCTGTATTTTAATACCTTTGTTTTCTTTTTCTCTGTTATTTCTGGCATTTATTATTGTCAGGAAAGTAAATCTAAACAAGATTCTCTGAAAAACAAATTAGAAATTTGTTCAAGCCTCTCAATATTTTCTCATATATTTGAATAGCTCTTTCATACTTTTATAAGCTTCTTATCTTTATGTGGTGCATTATGGATGACTCTCAAACACAATCTTACCATTTTACTAAAAGCTCTTTGCTTCTGTTCAGTCTAGAATTTGATCTGTTTATCGGGATTAAACAATAATTAATTGATTTTCATTTTTGGTGTCAAACTAATCTTCTAACAAATTCATTCGTGTTAGTCTGGCACTTTTGTAACATTATTTTTCCTAAAATAAATTCATGTTGATTTTTTTGGCCTATCTTTATGTTAATTTTCTTACAATGATTTGCAATTTTTGCTTTGCAGACTTTTTTTGATTTTTTTTTTTTAACGATAGTTTTTATTTCTCTGTTTTCAGTAGTTTGCAATTTTCTGCACCTGGATTCTTGGCTCCTCTACTCAGAACTAGTCTTTTAATGGCATTTTGGGTTCATTTTCTATGGTTAGGATTGCAATGCTACTTAATTCGCAGTTTTGTTGTTGTGTCTATGACTCCAGCAATTCTGAGACCTGCATCTCCATTTAAGCCATAGCCTGAGGCTGTCTTTGAACATTATTTTCGGCTGCCTTTTACAAATAGAGCAGCCGCACCCTATTCTTTGGCTTCAAGTAGTAAACCTGGCTCAAAACCCCTATAATTTTGTGTGGAACACATTTTGTTCCTGTACCTTGTAGGGCCAAATGTCTAATTCCCAATGTTTGCTTCCAGTCAGAGAATCCAAGAGCCCTTTGGCTGGAGCCCCTGTCAGTGCTTAGCAGGTAGGTTCTGTTCTGTTCAACAGAGGTGTTTATTTTTTTGCTGAGTGTATGTGTATACATATATATGTGATTTAAAAAATATGCATATGTAATATACGTGTGTGTACATGTAAAATGTATATTAAAAAATCTCTCCTTTCATGTATTTTGAGTGAAATTCTTTTCCAAAGCATTAACTTACATTTAAATGAAATCTCATTATCATTGTTAATATAATTAGCATTTAAACATACAGAAAAGGACAAAAATCAACTTACTCTCACGACTATTGTTGTTGACTGCCATCGAGTCAAGGTTGATTCATAGTGACTCTATGAACAAAAGACCTAATGCCTTTCCATAACTATCATTGTTTCTCCAAGTTAGAGTTTCCAGAGGCTTGTGGTTTAGGACATTTTATAACTACGTATTGTAGATAAATCTAATATTACCCTGATAGCCTAATGGATAAGGAGTTTTATTACCAACACAAAGACAGGTGATACGATTCTGCCAGCTTCTCTAGGGGTGGACACCATTTCCTTTCATGTATGGTTTATAACCTCTGAAAACTTGCTACGGGGTTGTCTATGAGTTGGTTCTGACTCGATGGCACATGACAACAGCATGTATTTAAACTATGACCACAAGACACTCTGCCTCCTTCTCTCCTCTTCTCTCCTCTTCTCTTCTCTTCTCTTCTCTTCTCTTCTCTTCTCTTCTCTTCTCTTCTCTTCTCTTCTCTTCTCTTCTCTTCTCTT
>NW_006400106.1:1912374-1921163 GCF_000299155.1 Elephantulus edwardii | reverse complement strand
CTCTTCTCTTCTCTTCTCTTCTCTCTCATCTCTCTCATCTCTCTCATCTCTCTCTCTATCTCTCTCTATCTCTATACCTGCATATGTTTTATCCATATGTACTGCTTTGGGAGTTAGTATGATGCTGAATACAAAATTAATACTCTTTAATGATACTTGTGCCCAGATTAGAGAAAGAAGATAGATCCAGAGGAGTCTTAAAAGATTTTATTCAATAATCTACTTATGAGCGGATGAAGTGATGAATATGTGTTTTGAAAAATGGATATGAAGAAGAAGTTGCACATACAGAACACATTGTGAAATAATGATCAAGGTTTAAAGATAAACTAATTAGAGAGGACTCATGTTTATTTCAAAATTTATGCTTTGGGATTCTCACACAGGTAGTGGGCAATAATGTTGTTGTGTGTCTCCGAGTAGAACTGTAAACCCAATGGGAGAAGATAGTCCATCTTTCTGCCTTGGAGTGACTGGTGGATTCAAACTGCATGTTTGAACTTTGCATTGGCTGCACAACTTCTCACCCACTCACTTTAGAATTTCCTCATTTGGTGAACTATAAATCCCAATTTAAGGTGCTAGCTCCAGGGGCTTGCTTTCTTTTCTCTGTTGGCTCAGGTAAATGTGTTTATTCCTGGTTCTTTGGTGATCTTTCTTATTTTCTGAAAGAAAGACTGTGTCATCTGCATATTGCTGATTGTTGATTAATTTTACTTTAACACTGATACTACATTCTGCTTTTCCTGGTCCTGCTTCTCAGATTATGTGTTCATTACACAGAATGAATAGGAATGGTGAAAGGATACAACTCTTGCACATGTCTTTCTTGATTTTAAACCATGAAGTTTCCCTTTGTTCTTTTTTTAAAAAATTTATTTTAATAATTTTAATGAACATTTACAGAGATTTTTGGATTTCCATTCATTCATTGTTTCACTTTTCTCCCTGCCCAGCCCTCTGCCCCCCTCCCGCACCCCCAGTTTGCTCCTGTCTTTGAAAAAGTAAAAGAAAAATTCTTTCTTTGGTATACGATCCCCCCTGCCCCCCCCGCACCCCTCCCATCATCCCAGGTACTCTCCACTATGCACCCTTAATTCTGGACTCTTGTGATAACTATAATACCCTATCATATATCGCTTTTAAATTATTCTCTCCTTCATCTGTTTCAATGCAGTATGTTCTTTTTTAATTATCTCTTCTTAGTTTATGTATATATTTCACAAGTCCATGTATTTCTTAGTCTTACATGTGCAGGTTCCATAATTAAATATTCTGTAATCTCTAGTCTTCTAAGTATTATATGTGGTTTATTATGATCCACATAGGCAAATGCTTTCACATAGTCAGTAAAAGGCCAGTAAATATCTTTCTGGTATGCCTTGATTTTAGCCAAGATCCATCGATACCAACAATGATGTTATTTGTTCCATGTCCTTCTCTCAGTCTAGCTCAAAAATCTGGTGATTCCTTGTCCATATACAGCTCCAGTTGTTTCTGAATTATCTTTAGCAAGATTTTACTTGTAATTTGATTTATTATATTGTTTTATAATCTCCTCATTCTATCAGATCATCTATCTTTGGAATGGACCCAAATAGCATTATTTTCCAATTGATTGACAGAATTTTATGGACTCCTAATTCAAAGGTGGTGCCTCTTTAGCAGTTTGATTCCCCATCAATGCCTTAGGAGAAAAAGAGGCAATCTCCTCCTTTGATTTATAGCCACCAAAAATCCACAGAAGAGTCAGCTCTGGGTTGGTTCTCATAGCATGTGAGTTGAATTTAATGGTAATAGAGTTTCAAGTATAATAATTTATCCTTTAAAGATTATTAAAAATCCAATAGTTAGGCACCACAAAAATTCTTATTTATAATGGTCATTGTTTTTGTCTTATAAACCGGAGTTAAAATTCAATGTACATTATATCTATCCAGTCTTCCAATTTTCTGTATCATTAAATTGTCCTTGATTGTGCCATTCAATTAACTTTTCATTTGTTTTTGTTATTCCTACATTAAAACACAATAGACAAAAATGTTAGCATTTAAAACCACTTTAAAGATATTGTGTTTAATAAATTTCTTACACTTTTAAAAGAATAACGGCAAAAGTTTATTTATTTTTTACTTTGTGCTACTGAATTTTATGACTTGATGTCTTGCATTAAATTTTAGATCTTTTAAAACACAGTTGACATAAAGTAATTTGTATCTTCAGTGCTTAAGATTTATATTACTTCAATAATGCTCTACCCTTCTTGCTCTTATTTTTGTTTTAAAAATACATGAGCACTAAATATATACTGAGTAGAGGCCAAGCATGGTGTTAGGCTCAAGGAGTACTGCTAAGCCATGGCATGCTTGTGCACATCTGGACAAAAACATTCTTTTCCATAAATTCAGGCAATGAATGTCTGGAAGCAGACAGTTATTCAAACACAGTATGAGAAGCAATGGGGACCACATGTCTGAGAAACTAATGGTAGATACATAAGATGTAAGGGGTTTATTTTTCTATTAATGTATGATAATTTAACAAATTATCAATACAGACAAATATGTAGGTAGTTAACTGTGAAAGTATATATCTTTACATGGACCGTATGCTTCTTATATACTCAGAATATATAGGTCATTATGCACAGATAGAAGAGAATTCCATAATTATCAATTAGATCTGTTCATATCTGCATCTCAGAATAGCTTAACTGGAACTGAAAAACCAAACTAAAGAAGCAGCAAAGAAAACAATAAAAATGTAGAGTATATTTTGTTGTTATTTTTCTTTCTATTTCAGGCCACATGTGGATACATGCGCGCATACACACAAAATACAAACCCACTGGCCCTGAATAGACTCCAACTCACGGTGACTCTCCATTGGATTTATGAGTCTGTGAATCTTTTTCCAATGAGCTGCTGAAGGATCAGAACCTTTGACCTTTCTTTTAGTTAGTAGCCTAGCCTAACATGTAGCATCCTACGCTTACCCAGAGGATGGAAGTTAATAATTGGATAAAAACTATGCAGATATTATTAATTAGAAATATTTTTAATAAAATATTATAAGGGCATAGAAATAATGATGACAGAAGAATTTGAACACTTCAAGGACTGCTAAAATAACACATGTCTTAGAAAAAGTGCAGTCAGAGTTCTCTTTGGAGATAAGGATAGAGAAGTTTCATCTCACATGCTCTGGGCATGTTTCTAGGAGGGACTATTCCATGGAAAAGGACATAATACTTGAAAAGGTGGAGGGTCAGTGAAAGAGGGGAAGACCCTCAACAAGATGGATCATCACAATCACTGCAGCAGTGGGCCCATGTGTGCCAGAGATGATTAGGGTGGCACAAGATAGGACACGGTTCAGATTTGTTGTTCATAGGGCCATTATGAGTCATACACGACTTGATGGAACCTAACAATAGCAACATGTTTAAATGAAAGAATGGCTGCCTCTAGATGTTCAGAGCTGAATCTCAGGATCTGAGAATATTTTATTTCATATGGCAAATGTGAATTTACTTGAACCAAAATCTTTTGCTGTCAAGTAAATCCTTACTCATAGTAACTCTGTAGTACAGAGAATTATGCCATGAAGTTACAAAGGTTGTAATCATTATAGTAGTAGAGTTCTACCTCTTCCATGGGCTGAGCACTATAGTCAAACAGTCCATACTTTTTCAGTTAACAGCTCACCTGTTAACCACTACTCCACCTAGTTTCCTTGAATTACGGTTAAATAAAATACTAAACCCATTGTATGGAACTGATTCAGACTCATAACAACACTAAAGGGTAGAATTATCCCAGAGAATTTCCTAGATTGGACTCTTTGTTGAAGCTATTTGCCACATCTTGCTTTTGCAGTACACAGGTGAGTTTTGATAACAACTTTTCAGTTTAGCAGATAGCACTTAAGTAGACCTAAAAATATACAGACTGGATTATCCAAGTAGTTCCAGTCTAATTGCATGAGCTCATCAAAATGGAGTGCTTTCTCTGGTGGGAAGATAAAAGAAATGAGGCCAAAGAAGCAGAAGAGAAGGATGGAAGGAGAAAGCAGAAGAGTTTCCAAGTGTGAGAAGAATCTGACATAGGATCTAAAAGACTCTAGAGGCCACATGCAAGACCTTAAGCAGTGCCTCCGAGGGCTAAGAGGAACTCTTATTCACAGCCGGCAAAGAAATAAGACCCTCAGTTATTCAACTGCCAATGACCTATGTGAACCTGGAAGGGGATTATTGCTAGAGTTTTTCTTTAATAACCTAACCAGCTGACATCTTGATTTCAACCTTGTGAAAAATGGAGGGGGGAAAAAATCAGCTGAATCAGCTCAGTTTTCTTACCTAGAGACTGTGAGATAATAGACTATGGTGTTTAAAACTCCAAATGTGTTACACCAGCAATTGAAAGCTAATATAGACACCAACTCATTGTTGCTGTTGTTATGTGCTGTCATCTACAACTCATTGTGAACCTATGTACAGTAGATCTGAACCCTGCCCTATCTTGAGCCAATTTCATTGTCTTTGACACACCTACCGCTTTCACACTAGTTACTGAGTCAATCCATCTCACCCAGGGTCTTCCTCTCTTGTGCTGTCCCTCCACCCTTCCAAGCATGATGTTCTTTTCCAAGGACTAGTCCCTCCTTGCAACAAGCCCAAAGTATGTGAGACAGTTTCAAAATCCTTGCCTTCAAGGAGTAGCTCAGATTCACCCTGTCCAGAACAGATCTGTGTGTTCTCTTAGCAGTCCATGGTATGTTCAATTCTCTTCTCCAGCACCAGGAATCAAAGGCATAAATTCTTCATCTGTCATCCTTATTCATTGTCCAGTTCTCTGATGTATAGCAAGTAGAAGACCATGGCTTAGATCAGGTGCACTTTAGTCTCTAGACTGATATTGTTGTTTTTCAGTACTCTGAAGATGTCCCTGGCAGCTTATTTTTCTAATGCAATTCATCTTTTGATTCCCTGGCTGCCGATGCCAAGAGTGTTGATTATAAAACCAAGCAAGCTGAAACTGTTAACAATCTCAATTCCTTCTCCATCCATCGTGGTGCTGTCAATTGACCCAGTGGTGAGAATCTTTTTTTTCCCTTTTTTTCTTTTTGATATTGAGCTTCAATCCATATTGAAGACTGAAGACTAACTCATTACATATAATAAAACACATTTTCTGAGTTCCCCAAAGTCCCGTGGCTCTGTCTCTTGCTTCAACAGTGTTTGGATGGAACAAGCCCGGCGACTCCCCCCTTCCAATCTCCGACTACCCTCCAACTTCATCTCCAGGCGTGACCTCCGGACCATCTTAGCCATCTCCTATTTTCGGGACCAGCTAACACTGTATTTTTGTTAACCCCAAAACCTTGACCAACTATAAGCTCTCAGATCCGTCAAAATTATTCTGCCGAAGCAGAGACCGTGTCAACCTACACATGCGGGACTCTTACACCTACCTCTCTCTGGGTTTTTATTTTGACCATGATAATGTGGCCTTGGAAGGCGTGGGACACTTCTTCCGTGACCTGGCAAAGGAGAAGTGTGAGGGAGGGTGCCCAGCGGCTCTTGAAGCTGCAAAACCAGCGTGGTGGCGGCGCCCTCTTCCAAGATACTCAGAAGTCATCCCAGGATGAGAGGGGTAAAACCCTGGACGCCATAGAAGCAGCGCTGGCCTTGAAGAAGAACCTAAACCAGGCCCTTCTGGATCTGCACGCCATGGGTTCTGCCTACACTGACCCCAATCTCTGTGACTTTCTGGAGAATCACTTTCTGGATGAGGAAGTGAAACTGCTGAAGAAGATGCATGGCCATCTGACCAACATTAGAAGACTGGGCGGCCCCAAGGCTGGGCTGGGCAAGTATCTCTTTGAGCATTTCACCCTCAACCACGACTAGGGGCCTGCGAGGACCTGCAGGTTGGACCTCTGCGTCCCCCTGCCATCAGCAGCAAGCTTCTCTTTCCCACCCTGATGTATAATCTTATCCACCCAGAAGCCTCTCGCCCAAGCCTTGGACTAAATGAAACAATAAAGCTTTTTTGCAACAGCAGAAAAACCCCAAAAAACTAAAACAAACAAACAAACCCAAAACAAACAAACAAAAACACACTCCACAAATTTTCTATAAATTACTTGTGACTCAAAATCAAATACTATAGAAAAAAGGACTTATTGAATGCCTGGGTTTCTAAACAAACCAGTAAAATTCCCATTTGTCCTGTAGTATGCCTATAGAGTCACTATGAGTTGTAATTAATTTGATGACAATGTGTTTTACTTGGGCTTTTAATATAGCTCTTGCTGTATTTCCAAACCAAAGTCACTAGGTAAGAATCTACCAGCTGCTACATAGGAGAAAGATGAAAAATCTCTTCTTGTACAATTTACTTTCTCTGAAAACCCACTGTAGGAGCTATGGATTGGTTCTGACTCAATGGCATGTAATAGTAACAACATTCATCATATGCACCATTGTTGTTGCATACACACATGCTGTTATTTATTTATTGGGATATATTATAATTTGGGATGTATTTATTTATTGGGATGTATTTATTATTTCTTTGGGAAATTGGGATTACTGGAATTTGGGATATATTAATTGGCACAGATAATTACTACATCCCTAATTCCAACATAGCCTTCTCCTACTCACTGAAGTTTTTCTGAAAGAGATTTTGAAGAATGGGATATTAGGAGTGATCTGGAGTAGCTTACAGATGCAAAAAGGACTTCACTAGTGTATTGACACTCTTGCAATTCTGAATTAGAAAATAAAGAAGGAAACTACTTTCACATGAAGGTTTATTTTCTTGGTTATCCAGGTGTTTAAACTAGCCCTTTCCAAATTCAACTACAACTCATAGAGGTTTTATATGATCAGAGTGGCATTGTGCTGTATAGGGTTTTCAGGGTTTCTCAGGTATAGGTTCCAGGCGTTTCTTTGGAGAGGTTTCTGAGTAGGCTCAAGGCCCCAGTTTTCATCAAACAGCTGCATCAGCTATTGTTTATATAACCCAGGGACTATAATCAGGTGTTTATATTTCTTATGTATCAGAAATTATCTTAGAGATTGAGAAAAAAGAAACACCCCATAATGATTATCCTTCTTAATGTCACTGACTTTGGAGATGTAAGATATGCAAAGAATGGAAGTTTTGTGTTGTTTTTGTTAGGTGCCACGAAGTCACACACCACCCACAAAGACTGTCCTCCCCTGTGCCATCTCCACATTCAAATCTATTGTTCCAGTCATGGTATCAATCCATCTCATTAAGGATCTTCCTCTCTTTTTCTGACCCTCAACCTTTCACAGTATGATGTGCTTTCCCAAGGACTGTCATCTCTTGACAATATGCCAAAAGTATATGAGATAAATGTCACCATCCTTGGTGCACTCTGATTGCACTTCCTGGGAGATAAACATGTTTGTTCTTTTGAATGTTAATCCTATATTCAGTAGTCTTCATCAGCAACACAATTCAAAGACATTGATTCTTTTGTCTTCCTTATGCATTGTCCAATTTTCAGATGTGTGAGAAACAAATGAAAATACCATGTGAATGTCATGATCTTTAAATGAACATCTTTGTTTATTAACATTTCAGCATTTAGGAGTTTATTGGACTCTTGAACGTGTTCATGGAAAGCTAGGTGGAAGCAGCTATTGAGCTGAGAGATGAGGGGGGGGGCAATAATTCATTTTATTGTAGATAAAGATTTAGATTTGTCCCAGTTCAGGTGTTATTGTCGTGGATTGAATCGTGTTCCTCCAAAATAAGAAAGGAAGTGTTTATTTGTCAGAGCCCTGATTCTCAGTGTTAGAATGTATTGATCTAATAGGTAAGCTACGAAATGATCCCCAATAGCTGACAGGTTAATCTGTGGTAAAAACATTACGTGTAGGGTGTGACATTCTTAATCCTGCCTCAGCTGGGATGTAAAGATAATGTCCCTGCAGCACCTTTTACCATACAAGAGATAAAGGAGAGAGAAATTTCTAACATAGGTTCACACAATTTGTGGGTGGAGGGAGGGATTGGGAAAGGAAAGAGGAAAGGCTTGGTATGAAAAAAATTACTTGTAAAAATATAATTTAGTTCAAACATTAAAAAAAAAATAAATGTTAGGCAATAGAGACTTTACTATTACCAAGAAGGAACAATCGAGAGTACCTATCATCCTTTGGAACCAGGGCACTTGTGTGGTGAGCCTGCTAGATTTAGGAATATATTGATGGAGATATAGAAGGAAGTTATTTGTACCTACAAATACCTACAGGTACTGAAAATAATCTCCCTTTAGAATTTACTCCAAGACAAAACTTTTCTGGAGAGCTTATACCCTGAATTCTGCAGGATGAGGCCTTGGGGACAAGAGGCCCTTGGGGACAGCAAGAGTGCTCCTGGGTGGAAGGGAAGCTTGGAAGTGGCGCACAGGGGGAAGTCACCTCAGACAATAAGGAAGAGGCATCTTTCAAAGGTACCCAGGAAAAAGCAGCGGGAGGAGGCCCTTGGGGACAAGAGGCCCTTGGGGACAGCGAGAAAGTGCTCCTGGGCGGAAGGGAAGCTTGCAAGTGGTGCACAAGGGGAAGTCACTTCAGACAATAATGAAGAGGCATCTTTCAAAGATACCCAGGAAAAACCGGCGGCCCTCAGGCCAGAAAGGAAAACATAATCTACACAGGAGTTCTACAGGACACGTCACCTTCCCTTGGAGACAGTACAACTAAACTTAAGAGACACTGGTCAAAAGGAAAAAATGCCAGCAGTCAA
>NW_006400106.1:1906506-1908884 GCF_000299155.1 Elephantulus edwardii | reverse complement strand
AAAGAAATACTATTTGACCAAGCACTTCCACTACTGAGAATAGACTCTAAAGAAATCAGAAGCAAGGCTCAAACAGATGTATGCACTCCTATTTTTATTACTGCATTATTCACAGTAACAAAGGGATGGAATCAACCCAAGTAAGTGCCCATCAACAAACAAATGGATGTTTGTTGTTGTTATGTGCCTACCGTCAAGTCACCTGCCACTCATAGGGACCCTATGAACAAAAGCTCTGAACCCTGTTCTGTTCTAAGGCAACCTCATTGTCTCATCAAACCAGTCACTGAGTCAATCCATCTCATCTAGGGTCCTCCTTTCTTGTGCTGTCTCTCCACCCTTTCAATCATGAAGTCCCTCTCTACCCTTTCAATCATGAAGTCCCTCTCCAAGTACTAGTCACTCCTTGCAACATATCCAAAGTACGCCAGATAGAGCTTCAGAATCCTTGCCTTCAAGAACCTGTCCAGTTTAATCCTCTCTAGGTTGACCCTGTTCTCTTTGCAGTTTATGGTATATTCATTACTTTTCTCCAGCACCAACAGCTCAAAGGCATCAATTTTCCTCTGTCATCCCTAGTCATTTTCTACCTTTCTGATGCATAGCACATAATAATAAAGACCATGACCTGAATCAGGTTCACCTTAGTCTCCACACTAACATCATTGCTCTTCAGTACTCTGGAGATGTCCCTGACAACAAACTTTCCCAAAGCAATTAATCTTTTTTATTTCTTGGCTTCTGCTACCAAGACTGTTGATTGTGGAGCCAAACAAACTAAAGCTGTTAACGATCTCAATCTCTCCACTGTCTATCATTACTTTACCAATCAGCCCAGTCGTGAGAATATTTATTTTCTTGACATTGAGCTTCAATCCATATCAAAGGCTGTAGTCCTTGACCTTGTGCAGCAAGTGCTTCATGTCCTTCTCAGTTTCAGGAAGCAGGGCTGTGTCATCTGCATAACACAGATTATTGGTGCATCTTCCTCCAATCCTGAAGCCACACTCCTCCTCATAGAACCCAGCCTCCCAGATGATGTTCTGCATATAGATTGACAAGGGATGGAGGAGATAGGACACATCCCTGGCATATAGCCTTCCTGATTTTAAGCCATGTGATGTTTCCTTGCTTTATTCTGATGATTACCTCCTGCTCCAAGTATAAATTTCGCATAACTACAATCAAGTGTCCTAAGATTCTTATTATTCTCAGAGTTAGCCACAGTTTGTTGTGATCCACACAAATATCTTTTTGCACAGTTAATGAAACACAGATAGACATTCCTCTGGAACTCCTGCTTTCAGACAAGATCCATCTAACATTAACAATAATATATATCCCTAGTGCCACAGCCTCTTCTAAACCCAGCCTGCACTTCTGGCAGTTCTCTGTTGATCTGCTGTTCCAGTCATTTTGTATAATTCTCAGCAGAATCTTGCTTATATGTCATAATAATAATACTGTTAGATAATTTCTGCTTTCTGGATAGTAATGCTATATTTATACAATGGAATATTATGCAGGAATGTTCACATGATGGAATATTATGCAGCACTGAAAAATAGTGAACTCCTAAAACATTACACAAATAGGTGAGCTTGGAAGACATTATGCTGAGTAAAATATCTCTAAATATTACTAAAGGACAATAGCTGCATAATTCCACTGTTATAACATAGAACTGACATAGAGGTTTAGGGGAAGAATAGGAAAAGTGGATAAAGAACACTGCATTGAAACAGATGAGAGATTACCTATCTTAAAGTAATATCTGATAAGGAATTATATGTATGACAATAATCTGGAACAAGAGGTGCATTGCAAAGTGGAGTGGGGGAGAAAGAAGAGAAGTAAGGTTAGGAAAAATGTTCTACAATAAATGAATTTTTAAAGAAAGAAGCTTCCTAAACTGCAAAGAATAAGTATCTGTAAGTTGAAACCATCCACTTATGGTATTTCTGTTACAGTAGCATGAGAAAATTAAGACAACTATCTTCAAAGAAAAACAAGGAAGATGTGATAAGCAACTCAGTGTTTCTGGAGTATGAAATAAGAGAGGATGAGATGGAGAAAAAGGCATAAGTAGACAGATGACAAATCTTGAGTCGGATGTCATGCAAAGAATTTTCATGAGTCTGGAAATTTATTAACTGGATTCTCATAAATGTATTTCCTGTGTCATTATGTATGCACATGCATGTATATGATATATATTTATAATATATTTCTGTCATAGTATGTGAAGGAGAGTCTTTACATGTATATATCTCTTTAAAGATAAATCTATCTATATCTATATCATCTCTATCTGTATCTCTATCTGTATCTGTATCTGTATCTCTATCTGTATCTCTATCTCTATCTCTATCTCTATC
>NW_006400106.1:1900151-1906200 GCF_000299155.1 Elephantulus edwardii | reverse complement strand
CATTGAATCACCTGTGATGTATAAAGACCCTATGTACAGCAACTCTGAACCCTTCTTTGTCCTGCACCAGTCTCACTAACTCCAACACACCAACCCTCATTTTCCCAGTTACTGTGTCAATTTATCTTATCTGGGGTCTTCCTCTTCTGAGTTGTCAGTTCACCCTTACGAACATGATGTCCTCAGGACTAATCTCTTTGGGCCACGTGCCCAAAGTAAGTGAGGCAGAGCTTCAGAATCTTAGTTTCCAAAGAGAGACTTGGTTTCACCCTCTCTAAGACAGACCAATTTGTATGTTCAAACAAAGCGGTATGTTCAAGACTTTTCTCTAGCACCACAACTCGAAGGCGTCTATTCTTTTTCTGTCATCTTTAGCCATTGTCCAGCTCTCTGTAGCATAACAGGTAATTGAGAAGACCATGGCCTGGATTAGATGCACCTTTGTCTCTAGATTGACATTGTTGCTCTTCAGCACTCTGGAGAGGTCCATGACAGTAGATTTTCCAGATGCAATTTGTCTTTTGATTTCCTGACTATTGGTGCCAAGAGTGTTGATTGTGGATCCAAGCAAACTACAATTGCTAACATCTCAATCTTTTCTCCATCTATTATGGTGGTACCAGTTGGTCCAGAGGTGAGAATCTTTGTCTTCTTGATGTTGAGCTTCAATCCATGTTGAATACTACAGTCCTTGACCTTTTGCAACACATGCATCAGGTCTTCTTCAGTTTCAGCAAACAAGGCTGTGCCATCTGTATATTGTTGGTTATTAATGAGTCTTCCTCCAATCTTCCTCCTCATAAAGCCCTGCTTCCCGAATGATCTGTTCTGCATACAGATTGGAAAGGTATGGATGCATCCCTGACACACTCCTTTCCTGATTTTTGAACCATATAGTTTTCTTGCTCTGTTCTTAGGCCTGCTTCTTGGTCCAAGAATACGTTTCATATAAGAATGATCAAGTGTTCTGGAATTTCCATTTTCGTCAAATTTAGTCACAATTTATTGTGATTCACACAGACAAATGCCTTTGCATAGCCAAGGAAAGACAGATAGACATTCTTCTGGTACTCTCTGCTTTCTGCCAAGATCCATCTGACATTGGCAATAATGCCACAACCTCTTCTAAACACAAATTGTGTTTCTGGTAGTTCTCTGTCAATGTACTGTTACAGTCATTTCTGGATAATCTTCAGCTGGATTTTGCTAGTGTTTGATATTAGTGATATTGTTCAATAATTTTCATATTCTGTTGGGTCACCTTTTTTTGAAAAGGGAATAAATATGGATCTCTTCCAGTCAGTTGGCCAAGTAATTGTCTTCCAGATTTTTTAGCACAATTTGGTGAGCACATGCAGGGCATCATCTGTTTGTAGAAATATGTCAATTGGTATTCCATCAATTCTTGGGGCTTTATTTTTACAAAGTCCTTCAGAGCAGCCTGCACTTCCGCCTTATTCACCATTGCCTCTTGCTTATAAGTAGTTTCTTCACATTACTCTGTGTCAGCCAATTCTTTTTGGTATAATGACTCTGTATACTCCTTCACTCTTCTTTTGATACTTTCTGAATCATCCAATATTCTGCCAATAGCATCCTTAAGCATTGCAACTTGTGGCTTGAATTGATTCTTTAGTTCTTTTAGCTTAAGAAATGCTGAGCGAGTTCAGCCTTTTTGATATTCTGACTCCAGCTACTTGCATATTTCATTATAATATTTTGCCTTGTCTTCCTGAGCTGCCCTTCGAAATCTTATATTCAGCTTCTTAACTTCTTGATTTCTTCCCTTTTCATTGGCTTCTCAGCACTCTAGTGCATTATTCAGAGTCTCTTCAGACACCCATTTTGGTCTTCTTCCTTTTTTGTAAAGACTTTTTGAATTCCTCATGAATGATATCCTTGATATCGTCCCACAGCTTATCTGGTCTTGTTCACTAGTGTTCCAGGCCTCAAACCTATTCCTGAGTTGATTTTTACATTCATGGGAGATAAATTCAAGATCAAATTTTTATTCCTGTGGATATGATTTAACCTTTTATAATTTTAATTTGAACTTGCATATGAGCAGTTCATGGTCTATTCCACAATCAGCACCTGGCCTAATTTTCACTGCTGATATTGAACTTCTCCAGTGGTTCTTTCCACAGATGTAATCAATTTGATTCCTGTGCTTCCCATCAGGTAAAACCCATGTGTATAACCTGCATTTAAGTTTCTTATAAAAGGTATTTGCTATAAATAAATCATTGACTTTACAGAGTTCTATCATTCTATCCCCAGTCTCATTTCTGTCACCAAGTTTATATTTTCTGACTATTGATCCTTCTTCCTGGTTACCAACTTTTGCATTCCTGTCAACCATTATTATTAATTCATCTTGGTTACATGTTCAATAGATTTCTGACGGCAATAGTTGATAGAAATATTCTGTTACCTCCTCTCTGGCTCTGGTTGTAGACACATACACTGGAATGATTGTGGTATTAACAGGTCTTTTTTGTATGTGTATGGATATTATCCTGTCACTCACAGTATTATATTTCAAGATTATTGTTATTGTGTACCACAGAGACAGAGATGACCCATAGCTGACCCTCCAGCAGATTTTCAGAGGCAGTTAATTGAATGGGAAAAGATTGCCAATCCTTCTCCCCCGGAGCAGCTTTTGGGTTTGAACTGTGTGCATGCAGGATTGTAGCACAGCTGATAGATAGATAGATAGATAGATAGATAGATAGATAGATAGATAGATAGATGATAGATAGATAGATTAGATAAATATGAATGAATGATTGTGTAGGAAATGAAATCTGAAAGGAAGAAGACAAAGTTAGGAACTGGGGCCTAAATTATCGAAGATACAATGTAAAGAGAAATAGGGTTAAAAGCAGAACTGGGTCGCTGTTACTAGGTGCTGACGAGTCAATTCCAACTTGTAGTGTCCCTCTAAAACAGAATTGGACTATTCATCAGGTTTTCTATGAGTCTTTATGGTGCAGTCGTTAAGTACATAATTGCTAACTGAAAGGGCTATGGTTTGAATGCGCTATATGTTCTTCAGGAGAAAATTACAGCACTATGCCTCTATGAAGATCACAGTCTTACAAACTTTATGACTCTTCCTGGAGAGGTATTATTGCTTAGAATCAACGGGTACTGGGTGACACTGAATTTGCTGTTTTTATTTAACCTTTGTGGGAGAAAATCACCATTCTTTTCTTCTATAAGTAGATGGTGGACTCCAATTCCCAATCTTTAAGAAAATTAATGGACATCTTAATCATTGTGCCAACAAAACATTTTTTTTATTTTTACGGAAATGTATCCTTTATTTAGTATTAATAGGTTTGAACATTTTTCTTTATTTCCATTCACTCATTGTTGCACATTTTCATCTGTGTCCCCCCTCCACCCCAGTTTACTTTTTTCTTTGGAAAAAGGTTCTTCCATTATTACATAGACACTCCCCTGCCACCTCCCCCAACTCCTGGACCACTTTACTATGTAACTCTTATTCTGGACCCTTGTCATGCCAATAATAACTAATCTTATGTTCCTTTTATACAGTTCTCTCTTTTGTCTGTTTCAAAACCATGTACATTATTTATTCCCCCTTTTTATAGTTTCTTCCCAAGCTCCCATATCAGTCCTGTTCTATAACAGTAGCATTTGTCTTTTTGTGACTGAGATATTTCACTCAGCATAATGTCCTCCAGGGTCACCCATTTTATATAATATTTCATGAGTTCTTTGTTTTTCATTGCTGCATAATATTCTGTTGTGTGAATATACCACGACTTCTCTACACCTTCATTTTTTATGGGCACTTGGGCTATTTTCAACTCTTTGTTATAGTCAACAAAGCAGCAATAAACATAGGTGTGCATATATCTGCTTCAGTGGCAGTTCTGGTTTCTTTAGGGTACATACCCAATAGTGGAATTGCTGGTCAAATGGTATTTATATCCAATTTTTGAGAAAGCACCATGCTGCCTTCCATAGTGGTCACAACATTTTACACTCTTGCCAACAGTGAATAAGGGTTCCAGTTTCTCCACAACTTTGCCAACATTAGTTGCTTTTGCTCTGTTAAATTTTGCTTTTCTTACTGGTATGAGATGACATCTCATAGTTGTTTTGATTGCATCTCTCTTAGAGCTAGGGATTTTGAGCATTTCTTCATGTGTTTGTTTGCCATCTGAATGTCTTTTCTGGTGAAGTATCTATTTACATCCTGTGCCCATTTTGCAATCGGGTGTTTAACTTTATCTTGTGGTGGTTGAGTATTCTATAAATTCTAGATATAAATCCCTTCTATCTAGACAGACATTATATAAGACATGCCATTACCAAATATTTTTTCCCAGTCCAGCTTCGCTTTTTACTCTGTTGGAGAAGATTTTGGGTGTGCACAGGGATTTGATTCTTAGAAGGTCCTATTCATCTATTTTATCCTCTCCTGGTTTTAGGTTTTTTAGGATGCTTGGAAGACTGTTCATGTTGTAGATTAGGGCTTCTAGGATTCTTTCAAGCTTTTCTCTAATGAAATTTAGAGTTCTTGGTTTTAGTCTTACATCCTTGATCCACTTTAAGTTGTTTTTTGTGTATGGTGTGAGGTGTGGGTCTTGTTTGAGTTTTCTTCAGATGGTCTTGCAATTTTACCAACACTATTTGTTAAAAGGGCTTTCATTTCCCTACTTAACTGATTTCATCTTCTTGTCAAAAATCAGTTGGCCATAGGTAGATGGGCTAATTTCTGGGTTCTCAATTCTATTCCATTTATCTGTGTGTCTGTCATTGTACCAGTACCATGCTGTCTTGACCACCTGAAATCAGGTTGTGAGATACTGCCTACCCAGTTTCTCTTTTTAAAGAGTGTTTTGCTTATTTGGGGTCTCTTTCCATTCTAAGTGAAATTAGAGATTGCCTTTTCCATCTTGTTAAAGAATGGAGTTTGCATTTTTATTGGTATTGCATGGAACATGTAGATTGCCTTTAGTAATATTGTCATTTTCACAATTTTGAGTCTTTCTATCCATGAGTAAAAGATATTCCTCCATTTCTCCAGGTCTCTTTTTGTTTCTTGTAGTAATGTTTTCTAATTTTCTTTGAATAAGTGTTTTGTGTTTCTAGTTAAATTTACTCCCATGTATTTATTCTTGTGATAAGCTGTTGTTATGGGTATTATTTTTCTTAGCTTTAGTTCTATATTCTCTTTGTCACTGTAAGTAAATCCAATTGATGTTGGTATGTTTCCTACCACATTGCTGACTTGGCCAACTATGTCCAGTAGGTTTCTTGCTGAATCTTTACAGTTTTCTAAGTATACTATCATATCATCTGCATAGAGAGATAATTTTACCTCCTCTTTACCAATTTGGGTACCTCTTATTTTATTCTCTTGTCTTATTGCTACCGCTAAGACTTCTAATACAATATTGAATAGGAAAGGTGATATTGGACATCTTTGCCTATTCCTGTTCTGAAGGGGAATGCGTTTAACTTCTCTCCATTGAGAACAATGTTGGCTCTTGGGTTTGCATATATACTTTTTGCTATGTTAAGGAAATTCCCTTCTATTCCCATTTTGTTTAGTGTTTTAATCAGGAAAGGGTGTTGGATTTTGTCAAAAGCCTTTGCTGCAACATTTTACAGTATCATGTTGTTCTTGTTTTTTGCTTTGTTAATGTGATGGATTACATTGATTGTTTTTCTTATGATGAACCATCCTTGCATACCTGTTATAAATCCTAATTGGTAATGGGACTTTTTTTTTTTTTGATATATCATTGGATTCTATTGGCCAGAATTTTATTCAGGATTTCTGCATCTATGTTCATGAGAGACATTGGCCTATATTTTTCTATTTTGGTGTTGTCTTTACCTGTTTTTTATATCAACAATATGTTTGCTTCATAGAATGAGTCAGGGAAAATTCCATCTTTTATTATTTTCTGAAATAGTTTATGTAGAATTGGTGACAGTTCTCTGAATGTTTGATAAACTCACTTTTAAAATCATCTGGCCCAGGGCTTTTTTTTTTTTTTTT
>NW_006400106.1:1887494-1899861 GCF_000299155.1 Elephantulus edwardii | reverse complement strand
AGAATCAACTCATGGTTTTGTTGATGGTTCCAATTGGTTTTATGTTTTCCATTTCATTTATTTCTGCCAGAATTCATATAATACCAGTTTTTTTTTTTTTTTTTTTGAGGGTGTTGGGTTTTCTTGCTATTCTTTTTCAATTTGTTGGAGATGTTTGGTTAGAGCATCAATGGTCAATTTCCCCTGTCTTTGCATGTGTTTGCTTATTGCTATAAATTGACCTCTAATTACTGCTTTGGCTGTTTCCCAGAGGTTTTGGTAAGTTTGTGTTTTCATTTTCATTTGTTTCAAGAAACTTTTTAATTTTATTTTTTTTATTTCTTCTTGTACCCACTCATGTTCAAGCAAGGTGTTGTTCAGCTTCCAAATGTATGATATTTTTTCTTCTTTATCCTCTTGTTATTAATATCTAAATTTTGTAGCATTGTAGTCTGAGAAGTTGCTTTGTATTGTTTTTATATTTTAAAATGCATTGATACTTACCTTGTGTCCTAATATGCGATCTATTCTGGAGAACATTCCATGCACATTGGAGAAAAAGGTATACTGTGCGTTATGGGTGCATTAGCCTATAAATATTTTTAAGTTTGAGTTGGTTTATTTTGTGGTTTAATTCTTTGGAATCTTTGCTGAGTTTGTTTTTGGTAGTTCTATTTTTTCTTGAGAGTGGTGTATTGAAGTCTCCAACTACTCTAGTAGTGTTGTGTATTTCCATTTCAGTTTTGTTAATGTTTGTTTTATATATTTTGCAGGTCTTTGATTTGGTGCATAGATATTTATTTTTGTTATATCTTCTTGTTCTGTTTACCCCTTAATTATTATGCAGTGACCTTCCTTGTAATTTATGATGATTTTTGCACTGAAATATATTTTATCAGAAATTAATATTGCCATTCCTGGTTGCCATTTGCTTGATACATTTATTATCACCCTTTTATTTTTAGTCTTTCTTTATCTTCATTTTTCAGGTGTGTCTCTTACAGACAACATATTGATGAATTTTTGGTTTTTATTCAATCTGCTACTTTTTTTTTTCTCTTCAGTGGTGCATTTAAACTGTCTAATTTTAGTGTGATTATTGACAGGCAAGATTTTGTTGCTATAATTTTATTGAGTTCTTTTTGGTGTTGTTGCTAGTTACTTTGGTCCATCCCGATTTCCATGGCACCTCTGTAAGAACGATATCTCTCAGTGTTGCCCAGGCATGTGTGTGGCATTAGGAAGCAGTTCCCCAGCATGTGCATGGCCTCAGGAAGCAGATCCCTAGTGTGTGCCAAGTCTCAGAAAGCAGCTCCTTGGTGTATGCATGGTGTCAGTAAACAGCTCTCCAGTGCATGTGTGGTGCCAGCAAACAGCTCCCTAGAATGTGCCAAAAGTTGCTTTTAACTTCTCTCACTCAAACTCCAGCTGTCTGTCTTACTGTGCCTTTCACTGCCATTCTGTCTGGGCTGCCATTCTGTCTCAGGGCTGCCATTCCATCTCAGGGCTGCCGTTCCATCAGGACAAAACCCTTTAGTACTACGTCTACAAAGAAAAAAATGAATAGGGAGAATTGAATCTGTATAATTTCTCAGCATAAATGCAATAATATATGTAATATGCACACAATCCCAAGGAATGAAAGCTATTTGTGACTACACTCTGTACTTTTAAAAAGTCATATCTACTTTGTTATTTACCATTGAGTTACCTGTAACACATAGCAGCCCTAGGCACAGTAACTCTGAATTCTGTCCTATCCTCAACTAATCTCACTGTCTCTGACACACCTACTGCCATTGTCCCAGTTACTGTGTCAATCCATTTTATCCAGGGTCTTCATCTTCTGTACTGTCCCTCCACCCTTCCAAGGATGATGTCTGTCTCCAAGGACCAGTCCTTCCTTGCAACATGTCCAAAGTACTTGAGACAGAGTTTCAAAATCATTGCCTTCAAGGAGTAACTGGGATTCACCTTCTCCAGGACAAACCTGTTTATTTTCTTGGTAGTATATTACTCTTACCAAATATTCTTCTACAGAACTACAACTCAAAGATATTGATTGATTCTTCCACTATTATCCTTAGTTATTATGCAGCTCTCAGATGCATAGCAAGTAATTAAAAAGACCACAGTCTTGATCAAGTGTACCTTAGTCTCTAGAATGACATAATTGCTCTTCAGCACTCTGAAGAGATCCCTGGAAGCAAATTTTCCTAATGCAGTTAGTCTTTTGATTTCCTAACTGCTGATGTCAAAGTTGGTGATCATGGAACTGAGCAAGCTGAAATTGTTAACAATTTCAATCTCTTCTCCCTCTGTCATAGTGGTGCCCATTGTCCTTGAGGTGAGAATCTTTGTTTTTTTGATGTTAAGCTTCAATCCATATTGAAGACTGCAGTTCCTGACCTTCTGCAGCAAATGCTTCAGGTCCTTCTCGATTTCAGCAAGCAAGGTTGTGTCTTCTGCAGGTTTGTGTTGATGAATCTTCCTCAAATTCTGATGCCACATTCCTCTACCTAATATCTACATTAGACTAATTCAATTTCTTAAATATTTGACTTTAAAAAAACCCATAACCTATTGAAAACAATAGATTGTATTGTTAATGGTTTATCTTCAAGCTTGTAGACAACAAGCACATTTTCAATAACTTAGAATTTTATGACTATGAAGATAATTGTTTGAATGTAGTGTTTAGCTGCAACTTATTTTAACACTTAAGTTAGATTTAGTATTCCAGAAAATAAAATCATAGCTGAACAAAGTTAAACTGTTAGAACATGATGATTTATAACATCTGGTCTGAAATAGTAAATGAAAACAAAAAATTATAGCAAGTCATGACAGACATGCTTATACAAGAGTAAGCTCCCTTCTTATCATTACAGAAGCGATTACTTTTTAGTGGAAAACCTGCCATTTTTTCCTCCCTTGGGGAGGGTTCTGTGAATGTGCTCTATTACCTCAGCTTCAAATTCCCAAGAAAACAAAGAAGCTTTTGTTCTCTGGATCCAAATCCAGCTACCTCTGTGAATTAAACTCAAAGGCATCTAGAGTTGAGACAGTGGGCAGAACAGACACAGAAAGTCTTCTTTCTGTGACCTTATTACTCAACACTGAGAAAGTTGGTGGAAAAGTTACGGTGATTTTTTTCATATTAAAAAAAGATTGATTTTCTTTCCTAATGTGTCCCTTCATAGAGAAATCAAAGAATGTGATGATTGTACAAATCTGTTGTCAAGGACTTCTTTAATGTGATAAAGAACAAGGATATCTGAAGATTAATAGGAACCTGATCCAGGCCTCAGTATTTTCAATTGCTTTGTATGCATCTGAAAATTTGACCAAGATTAAGGAAAACCAGAGAATAAATGCCTTTGAATTATGATCTTAATCAAGAGTATGAACTGCCAAAAGAATAGACAAAAATGTCTTGGAGCATGTGCAACCATAGGTGTCTTAAAGGCAAGGATGGTGACATTTCATCTCACCTGGTTAGGGATTTATTAAGAGGAGAAAGTCCTTGGAAAAAAGACATCACGCTGTTGAAGGTGGAGGATCAGAGAAAGAGAAAAAACATCAAGGAAGACTGACACAGTGACTGTATCAATGACCTTAAGCATAGAGATGATGAAGCACAGGATAGGGAAATGTTTAGATCTGCTGTTCTAAATGTCTCCACAAGTCATAGTCTACGCTATGCAACTACCAAGGACTTTATGCTTCTTTGGATCTTGCCTTCCTCATCTGTAGGGAGGGAAGAGTAATATTTGCCCTGTGAAGTTGTTGTGAGAATTAGTGTTGATGTGGGTAAAATCTTCAGGCCACTTTCCCCCCTTGAATGAGTATTCAGTAGATGATAAAATTATAGCAAAAGTTTACAGAATACTCCTGGACCTCCACAAGAAAAAAAAAAGACTGATAACCCAATTACTAAATGGACAAAAGACATGCAAAGAATTTTCACAGAGGAAGATATTCGAATGGCAAATAAACACATAAAGAAATACTCCACATCACTGGCAATAAGAGAGATACAAATCAAAACCACAATGAGATACCATTTCACTCAAGTACCAGTGGCAAAGTTTAGCAAGTAATAAATGTTGGAGAGGATGTGGCAAGAAAGGAACTCTTATACATTGTTGGTAGAATTGTAAAATGGTACAACCATTCTGGAAGGCAGTTTGGTGCTTCCTCAAAAAATTGAACATAGAAATTCCATATGACCCAGCTATTACACTACTTGGAATATACCCTGAGAAAATGAGACACAAGGCACAAACTGAGATTTGGTCAATTTTGTTGTGTGTGTGCGTTATGTGCCGTCGAGTTGCTTGAGACTCATAGCAACCCTATGTACAACCACCCCAAACCCTGTTCTATCCCTTGCTAATCTCACTGTCACTGATACAACTATCCCCATTACCCAGTGATGGAATCAATCCATCTCATCGAGGATCTTCTTCTCCTGTGTCAACCCTCTACCCTCCCAAGCATGACGGCCCTCTCCAATGACTGGTCCCTCCTTGCAACATGTCCAAAGTATGTTAGATAAAGCTTCAGAATCCTTACCTCCAAGGAGCAACCTGGCTTCACCCTCTCCAGGACGAACTTGCTTTCCTAGCAGTCCATGATATATTCAATACTCTTCTCCAGCACCAAAACTCAAAGGAATCAACTCTCCTTCTATCATCCCTAGTCATTGTCTAGCTCTCTGAAGCATAGCAAGTAATGACAAAGATCATGGCCTGTATCAAGCACAACTTAGTCTACAGACTGACATCGTTGCTCAGTACCTTGGAGAGGTCTTTGACAGCAGACATTCCCAGTGAAATTTGTGTTTTCATTTTCTGGCTGCTGGTAGCAAGAGTGATGACTATAGAGCTAAGCAAACTGAAGCCATTAACAATCTCAATATCTTCACCATCTATCATGATTCTGCCCATCAGCCCAGTGATGAGAATCTTTGTTTTCTTAACATTGAGCTTCAATCCATATTGAAGGCTGCAGTCCTTGACCTTCTGCAGCAAGTGCTTCAGGTCCTCCTCAGTTTCAGCAAGTAGGGTAGTATCATCTGCATAACAAAGATTGTTGATAAGCCTACCTCCACTCCTGATGCCACACTTCTCCTCATAGAGCCCAGCCTCTTGGGCAATCTGTTCTGCATGTAGATTGAGAAGATCTGAAGATAGGACACATCCTTTATGCATACCCTTCCCAATTTTGAACCATGTAGTATTTTCTTGCTCTGGTCTGATGACTGCCTCCTGGTGCAAGTATAAGTTTGGCATAAACACTATCACGTGTTCTGGGATTCCCATTCTTCTCAAATTCAGCCACAGTTTGTTGTGATCCACCCAGTCAAATGCCTTTGCATAGTCAATGAAACTCAAATAGACATTCCTCTGGTACTCTTTTCTTTCAGCCAAGATACATCTGACATTAGCTATAATATCCCTAGTACCACGACTTCTTCTAAATTCAGTCTGCACATCAGGCAGTTCTCTGTTGATGTGCTGTTCTAGTAGTTTTTGAATGATCTTCAACAGAATCTAGCTTGCATGTGATATCAGTGATATTGTTCGATAATTTCCACACTCTGTTGGGTCACCTTTCTTTGGAATGGGAACAAATATAGATCTCTTCCAGTCAATAGACCAGATGGTTGTCCTCCAGATTTCTTGGCACAACTTGATGAGCACATCCAGGGCAGCATCTGTTTGTTGAAATATGTCAATTGGTATACCATCAATTCCTGGAGCCTTGTTTTATGCCAATTATTTCAGAGCAGCTTGAACTTCCTCCTTCATCACCACAGGCTCTTGCTTATTCATTGTTTAATTCTTTATTGCTGTTAGGTACCATCTAGTTGACCATTACTCAAAGCAATCCTATGAACAACAGATCCGAACCTTGCCCTATGCTGTATCACTACCCTTATCTCCATCATGGTCAAGCCCATAGTCATAATCATTGTGTTAATCCATATCATTGAGAATCTTCTCTGCTTCAGTCATGCTCAAGCCTGTTGTTGAGCTCTATGTCAATTCAACTTGTTAAGAACTTTCGTCTCTTCTGTTGATCCTCTATGTTTCCCAGAATGATGTATTTTTCCAAGGAGTGTCCTTTCCTGATAACATAATCAAAGTGCGTGAAGTAAAATTTCACCATCCTTGCATCTCAGGGGAAACCTGTTTGAATTTCCTCCAAGATAGAGTTGTTTGCTCTTTTGGCAATCCATGGGATATTCAGTTCCTTCAACATAATTAACAACCCCATAGATCCTTTTTTGGTCTTCCTATCCATTGTCCAACTTTGATTGCCCAAATCCTTTATTAGTTAAATTAAATTTTTCTGTTATTCTAAATATTTATTGGGGTAAGTTTTGTTTAAGATTTCCTCTTGGTTAAAGATAAACTTAGGGTGATAATTTGTGGGCTCATACAGCCTTTGCTCTCTAGAAATATGTTTACTGAAATAGCTCAAGTATAAAAGAATAATTATTCTATGATGTCATTTATATTAAAAAAGACAAGAACAGATAGATTTATAAAGACTACAGTTCATTAGTGTTTACTGGAGGTGGTGCAATGGAATGACTGATAATATTTATGGAGTTGTGGAGCACTGATTTTGGATTAAGGTGATTAAAAAATGTCAGTTACAGGTAGGTTTATATAACCAAGTAATATAATTGCTGTCAAAACGTCGTACATCTTGTACTTTTTCTTCATAGCTTATATTCTTACCTCAAAGAGATGAGAATGCCAACTATTTGTTTTGAACACTAATTTATTTAAATCTTTTTTTGCTGTTTCCTCTGAACTAGGTTGGTTGAATTGCTTTGGTTTGATTTGGCCTTTCTCTTTTGTGCTGGAGGTGGTCCTTTAATTGTATTGATTCTTGCTTTTTTTAAGAGTCAGAAATAAAAACCTGATTGGGACTCTTCATGCATGGTTTGCATGGGTGAGCTTCCTGGAAAGGTAACTGAATATAAGCAGCAAAAAAAGAAAAAGAAAAAAAATCCTGACATTTCCTTTTCAGATGTCACAAATATCAGTGTCTGTATATTTTTATGGTTTCTATAACCTGCCTGCTGAGTATAAAGCTTACTATTTATGTTCAAGGTGTAGCTTTGAGAAAGTGACTTGCTTCTTACTAGTTACTATGTAGACTTACACTTTGTTTCTCCTAGCCTGTGCTTTATGCCTACTTGTTCTGTTCCTGTTATTCCAGGGCTGGAACCTTGCAGACTCACTCTCTGCAGAAATGATTTTTCTTAACATTGGTGCTGTGAAAAGAGGCAGTCACCTGATGCATCAGTTTAGGGTGAAGATCTAAGACCTAATAATTCCACAAACAAGTTTCCAAGTCGCTGTTTTTAGCTTTTTGTTTAATCTCCCCTTTTCAGGTCTCTATATTGTTGGAAAAAGACATTATACTTTAAAAAGTGCAGGGTCAGTTAAGGAAAGGAAGATCCTTAATGGAATGAATTGAAACAATGACTGTAACAACAAATTAAGCACAGCAAAGATTGTGAGTTTGGCAGGGGATCAAGGGGGTTTCATTCTGTTACCATGAGTTGGAGCTGACTCAATAGCACCTTCAACTATACCTATACCTTCCCCACCTTAATTGTTGAACCTTATTTGACATCCTATGAGGTGAAATGGTTTGCTTTTTATCATTTACATTTCCTCTGCTACATTCAAGCATTTGAACTTAAATTTTCTTTTCACTGTTAAATCTCCCATAATTTCCTTATATGTTTTCACTCTGGTGGCCCAGCGGCAAGAAGCTGTGCTACAATCCCAAAGACGCGGGTTGAGGCCACCACCTGCCCCGAGGGAGAAGGATGGGTAATCTCCTCCTGTGTGATTAACTGCCTTTGAAAACCTGCTGGAGGAGATTGCTCTTCCTTTTCCAGCAGAGCATCTGGTGAATTTGAACCACATTCCTTCGGGGTTGCAACACAGCTTCTTGCCACTAGGCAACCAGGGCAATCTCCTCCTGTGACAGTACACAATGACAATGACAACAACAAAAACCCAACTGTGGGGGGAGCTCTGGTGGCCTAGTGGCAAGAAGCTGTGCTGTGATCCTGAAGGTTTACTGTTTGAATCCACCAGATGCTCCACTGGAGAAGGAGGGGCAATCTCCTCCTGTGCCAGTCAGATCCAATTTGATTGTACACAACAAGGGGCCAGGGTGGGAGTGGGGGAAACTATCTTAATTTACATAAATTTTAAAAAAAGAAAACCTGCCGAAGGGTCAGCTATGGGTAGGTTCGTACTTGGTAAACAACAACAACAACAGCAATTGAGGATTAGAGAGCTCTGATGGCCTATTCCAGAAAGAATTGCCCAGCTTACCAAAAACTGTGCTCCTCTGATGGTTAGACTCCACCAGCAACTTTGAAAGAAAAATGGAAACTTCCTCCCTTGTGATTTACAGTCTCAGAAACTCAATAGAGGGTCAACTATGAGTCAGTTCTGACTAGACTACAATGAGTGAGGATTATAGAAGTTGTACATTTCATCCCGTGTGATTTACAGCCTCAGAAATCCAATAGTAGGTCAACTATGAGTTTGTTCCTACATGATGGCAATGTTTTGAGTTTAAATTTTGTCAAACAGAGGATTTGTATTTAAGTTTCTTTAGCTTATTGTGTTTCCTGCCATATTCAGCATAGAGCAGGGATGGAATAGTCTCTATTGAGCCTACTTAAAACTGGAAATCTAATGTAATACCCTGTGACTCTTAAAAAAATAAAATAATATAAATATTTGGTAAAAGAGTGCATGAATGTAAGAGTGGGATATTTTAATGCAGCTGGCTCATTTTATTGACAATAAAACAAGGTAGTCATAAAATTAATGTTTTCAAATTGTCCTGAAAATCCAGACATGGGTCTTGGGTTTTGCTCTGGGCATAATACTTCTGTTTTTTTAATTTTATGTTAGAAGTGGTAATACTCTTATAAACATACTCTCACAGTTTCTGTTAGTAAGACTAGCAGATACCACTCATTTCACCAGTCACAAAACAAATTTCTTCACAAACCTAACTCTTCAAACTTTTGGACCTTTGTCCTCCTCACTCATCCTGAGATGACCTCCTTTTAGACTTCCCCACCATCAAAAGTCACCATTGATTCCAACTTCCTGCCAATGAATTTGGGTGACTCACCTCTTATTATGACGAGAGAGTTAATTTCTTAATCTTGAACCTAGACCCTAGGCCTAGACCCTACATTTAATACCTTTCTGTTTCTTGAGGGCCTCTGCTATTTTTTTTTCTTTGTATTTTCTCTTTCTTTCTAACTTTCATCTTCTTAACATTGAAAAACACTTCAAGTCTCCATCATAAAAGAAAATGAACTTCGGAAGTTATTATCTCTCTCCACTTATAATACAATTTTGTCTTCAATGTCACAGGCAAACTTGAACTTTGTACATTTACTTTCTCTATTTTCTCATTTCCCAGCTCTCAGTTTACTGCAGTCTGATTTCACATTTACCATTCAATTAAAATGATACTCACTGGGGCAAAAAAGTGACATGACAGTAGCTATCCTTTCCTCTATACTAATTATTTGTCAACATTAAATACTGTTGATCAAATAAATGTTCTGAGTATCCTTGTTTCCTTCACTTTTTATAACAGAGTATTAGTCAGGATCAATTATTCTGCAATGAAAACAAAATGGAAAACACAAAAAAGTAACCCCAAAAGTTGTTGGCGTTATGTGCCTTCAAGTTGCCTGAGATTTATAGAAACCCTATATAAAGAGCCCTGAACTCTGCCCTATGCTAAGCCAGTCTCACTGACTCCAATACAGTTACTCTATTACCCAAGTTACTATGTCAGTCCATCTTATCTGAGCTCTTCCTCTTCTGCACTGTCCCTTCACCCTTCCAAGCTTGATGTTCTTCTCCAGGGACTGGTCCCTCCTGGCTACAAGCCCAAAATATGTGAGACAGAGTTTCAAGATCCTTGCCTCTAAGGAAAAACTTGGTTTCACCCTCTCCAGTACAGACCTGTTTGTTCTTTTTTGCGGTCCATGGTAGATTCAATACTTTTCTCCAGCACCACAACTCAAAGGTGTCAATTCTTCTTTATCTTAAATGGCAAAGGTTTATTTCTTTAATATTTTCTATATCCATATCAAACTGACTTGTGCTAATTTCCCCTCTCCTCACCCTGGACCCTGGGTGATGAAAAACAGTTGCTAGAACAAGGGTAAGTATTATGGCAAAGGGAAAGAGAGAAGTTTGGGAAATCAGATACTGGCCTCAATCAAGAATTTCTCTACCATCAGTCAAGTCTGATTGAGTGTTGTTGTGTGATGTCAAGTTGCCTGTGGTACATATCAACCCTATGTACAACAGCTCTGAAACCTGCTCTAAGCCAATCTTATTTTCTCTGACTTACCTACCCTCATTAGCCCAGTCACTGAGTCAATCCATCTCACCCTGGGTCTTCCTCTCTTGTGCTCTCCCTCCACCTTTCCAAGCATGATATCTCTCTCCAAGGACAGGCCCCTCCTTGAAACATGCCCAAAATATGCCAGATGGAGCTTCAGAATCCTTGCCTCCAAAAAGCAGTCTGTTTTCATCATCTCCCGGATGAACCTGTTTGTTCTCCTAGCAGCCCATGGTATAATCAATACTCTTCTCCATCATCAAAGTTCAAAGGCACCAATTCTTCATAATCCCTAGTCATTGTCCAGCTTTCTGATGCATAGAAATTATTTCAACGACCATGACCTGGATCAGGTGCACATCAGTCTTCAGACTGACATCATTTCTCTTTGGTACTCTGGAGAGGTCCCTGACAGCAGACTTTCCCAATGCAATTGGTCTTTTGATTCATTGTGACACTTTATTATTTAGTGTTTCTGGGGCTGTAAATCCTTACAGGAGAGGACTGCTGACATTTCTCCTACAGAGAGCCTGGCTGACTTGAACTACCAACATTTTAGTTATTAACTTACTATACACTAGGACATGAAAACTAATAGGGAATTGCTATTGCTGTTGAGTAAACTACAATGCATAGTGTCCTTGTGAACCAAGTATATGACCCCTGTCCTATCCTGCACCATCCTTGTCATCTCTGAAACAGAAGTAATTGTTACAGTCACTATCTTAGGACATCTTGTTTAGGGTCTTCTTTTTCACTTGCCATCCACCTTTCTAAGTGTGTTATCTTTTTCCAAAGACTAGCTCCTCCTAAGAACATGACCAAAGAATGTAAGATGAAGTTTCACTGTCCTTGCCTCCGAAAAGAACCCTGGTTGCACTTTCCTCAAGATAGATTAGTTCTTTGTCACTCCATGGGGTGTTCGATATTCTTCTCCATCACAACTCAAAGGCATTGATTCTTGGTTTTAAACTGACACTCTTACTCTTTGCGCTTTGGAGAGGTTCTTGACAGATCACAACTCAAAGGCACTGATTCTTGGTTTTAAACTGACACTCTTACTCTTTGCGCTTTGGAGAGGTTCTTGACAGAAGATTTTCTCAGAACAACAAAAAGTCTTTTGATTTCTTAACTACTAGCCTCAAAATGTTCACTGTGGATCCAAACAAGATTAAATAATCAACAATTTCAATATTTTCTCCATTTATCATGCTATTGTCTATTGGACCAATAGCATGGATTTTTATTTTCTTGATATGAGATGTTGAAGGTTGTAGTCTTTGACCCACTGAAGCAATTTTTCAGCAAGCAAGGTTGTATCATCTGCATAACATGGGCTGTTTATGAGTCTTCCTTTGATTGTTGTTGTTGTTATATGCTGTTGAGTCGTTTCCGACTCATAGCAACCCTATGTACAACAGCCCTAAACCCCGCTCTATCCTGTGTCAATCACACTGCCTCTGACACACCCATCCCGATTACCCCAGTCACTGAATCAATCTATCTCATACAGGGTCTTCCCCTCTTGCGCCGTCCCTCCACCCTCCCAAGCATGATGTCCCTCTCCAACGACCTGTCCCTCCTTGCAACATGCCCAAAGTATGTCAGACGAAGCCCCAGAATCCTTGCCTCCAAGGACTTGCTTGGTTTAATCCTGCCCAGGATGAATCTGTTTGTTTTCTTGGCAGTCCACGGTACATTCAATACTCTTCTCCAGCACCACAGCTCAAAGGCATCATTTCTCTTTCTGTCCTCCCTAGTCATTGTCCAACTCTCTGATGCATAACAAATGATTGCAAAGACCATGGCCTGTATCAGGAGCACCTTAGTTTCCAGAGAGACATCGTTGCTCTTTAGTACTTTAGAGAGTCCCTAATAACACACTTTCCCATCACAATACTTTTTTTATTTCCTGTCTGCTGGTGCCAAGAGTGTTGACTGTGGAGCTGAGCAAACT
>NW_006400106.1:1874174-1875957 GCF_000299155.1 Elephantulus edwardii | reverse complement strand
ATAGGGTCGCTATAAGTCGCAAACGACTCAACGGCACATAACAACAACACTGAATATAAAGTTGACTGTTTGTTTAGAATATATGCCCTTAATTACCTTGTGGATATTCCCCTTGATTCCTATTTTTTTGAGGTACATATCAGAGAAATGTTGGATTTTATAAAAAAACTTTTGTGTGTGTGTGTTCAGGAATGATCCATTTAGTCCTACATGGCCAGATTCTTTTTATATATCTCCATTTCCACTATTCATCTCTCTTCCCTCTGTTAAAAAATTTAAAAAAGGATTTTCTGCATCAGTTGAGATGATATCATTAGGTTCTTATTCTTTATTTTGTTGGTAGTGGTATAGCACTGGTCTGTCCATTTCCTGTACAAAGGTAACTCATGGTTGCTGTGATGCTAAACACTGTGACACTGATGAGTCAAATGTGATAATGGTTACTCATTGTGGACAGTGTTTGATGGAGCTTCCCAGTTAAAACAAGCTTGGAAGCAGGAGTGGCATCCACTTCCAAAATAACTTGCCTCCAGAAACTCTATGAATGTGGAAAAATTATGGAAGTTATGCAAATGTTCAGGTCTTTTGTTCATAGGGTCATCTACAACATGATGACACATAATAACAACATGATGGATTACAGCTATTGGTTTTCTTTGTTGAACCAACCTTGCATGACTTTTATGAATCCTACTTTGCTGATCTTTTGACATCTTGTTGGAGTCTACTGGCAAGGATTTTTGCATCTATATTAATGAGAGATATTGATGTCATTTTTTTCTATTTTGGTAGTGTCTTAACCTGACTTTGGTGTGTATTCCATTTTCTTTTTTTTATTGGTTTGCTTACAAAGTTCCTATACATTGTGTTTCACTCTATTCTTCATTTGTATTGTGTTTCATACAATCATTCTCATGCATTATATTTTATAAAATTAATCACCATTGTACATCATTGCTCTTTGTGTTCCATTATTTGTAATTTTCCAAAATATTTTATATAGATTCAGTGGAAGCACTTCTCTAAATGTTTAGTAAAATTTGTTGGTGATCAGGATTTTTTGTTGTTTGGAATTTTTTATGACCTGCTCAATTTATTCTTTAGTGATGGTTCTGTTCAGGTGTTTTACTTCAGTTTGTGCCATGCAAATACATTTTATGTTTCTAAATATTTGTCTATTTTCCCTAGGTTTCTTACTTGCTATTGTTTTTAATAAAATTTTGCTATTATTCTTTTTATTTCAGCTGATTTTATTGTGGCATCACCCATTTAACTTCTTATGTGGATTATTTGTGTCTTTTCTTTTCCTTTGTTAAATTTGCTAATGGCTTGTTGATTTCATTGACCCTTTCAAAGAACCAATCCCCAGTCTTATTTAGAATTTTATTATTTTTTCTCTACTTAGACCAGGAGGCAGTCTCCAGCACAGAGCAATTAAACACTGCATAGTTCAAATTTGGTAAGGGTGTACACCAGGGATGTGCCCTATCTCCATACCTTTTCAATGTATATGCAGAACAGATTATTGGGGAGGCTGGGCTCTATGAGGAGAAGTGTGACATTAGGATTGGAGAAAGATTCATATACATTCTGCATTATGCAGATGAAACAATTGTGCTTGCTGAAACTGAGGAAAACCTGAAACACTTGCTGCAGAAGGTCAAGGACTGCAGCCTTCAATACAGATTGAGGCTCAATATCAAGGAAACAAAGATTCTCACCACTGGACCAATTGGCAGTATCAGGATGGATGATGAAGAGAATGAGATTGTTAAAAGCTTTC
>NW_006400106.1:1866900-1874074 GCF_000299155.1 Elephantulus edwardii | reverse complement strand
CAGTTTCAGCAAGCAGGGTTGTGTCATCTGCATAACGCAGATTGTTGATAGATCTTCCACCAATCCTGATGCCACAATTCTCCTCATAGAGCCAAATATTTGTTCAGAATGTCAATGTTTCATTTAGTAGCGTGTTACATGCTTGTACCCTCCAGGGACTACAATTGCTTCATAGACTATAATTGTTCATGAAATGTCTGATCCTTAGAGCTAGGAATTGAAAATATCTTTCCAGTTACTACCTACATGCAAACCCTGCTACAAATTAAGAAGTTTATATTCTCAAAGCATATAGTTGGTGATATCCAGAAAGAATATAATTTTCATTTGGAAATATTTCTCTGGTGAAGTCATCAACATTTTTTAATCTTTAAAAATGCCACTAACTTAAATATGCACAATAAAATGACTCCAGAATAACCAGAATTACATTTTAGTTCTTATTTGTAGTGACCATCTGAAATTCTAGAATAGTTATGAAAATATGTAGGTTTCAGAAATGTAAACACATGTACAAAAATATCACTCCACTTCTTTTGCACACTTGCTCTTTTTTTTTCTGTCAGGAAAGAGCATGTGGATAAATGAGACAATAGTTGGAAGCATAAAGCCCTAGACATCAAGATCAGTGAGTACTCCAATTGCAAGAATTCTTCAAAGTTCCTATTTTTAAAAATCACAAGATTTTTCAAATGTTTCATGAGAACATGCTGAGATGGAAAGAAAATCAGATGATAGTGATTGAGAGCTCACAATAACTCAAAAGTCTAGTTATAAAACTTTTTAAAAGGTGGAAAAACCATGCTCGTACTTCCTAAATCAGGCCAAGTTCAGTTCAGTTTATGCAGTTATTTCCTACTGAGTCAGTGCACTATAGAAGGCAGAGACATTCAACAGTTCTGAAATAGGCCAAAGCTAAGAATGTGTAACTGGCAGAGAGAGTGCGTGAGGTGCTCTAAAGTAACTTAGGGCTATTCCAAGTATCCTTGTGCATGGAGACCTTTCAGAATGACTGATTTTTATCTCAAGTATACAAATGATATCTACGACCTAGATTGAAGGGATATATGTTCTTTTGATTTATTTCTGAGAGTTCATGATTATTTTTAGTTAAGATTTTGAGACTATTACTATTCTTCATATAAGGCCTTCTTGGAAGTGAAATATTGACAGCTATCTGGTAGCCTAGTGGTTAAAAAGTGTCACTGCCAACCCAAAAGCAAGTGGTTAGAATTCACCAGCTGTTCCGTGTGAGAAAAATGGACAGTCTCCTCCTGTGTGACTTTTTGGAGGATCAGTGAGAGTTGGTTCCAATTTAATGGCACATAAAAACAATTACATTTAAATGGTAAGGAGGTACAGTGCAAGAGATAAAGACCCTTAATGAGATGGATTGACTTTGTGACTGGGGTAATGGGGTAGATGTGTCAGAGACAATAAGGTTGGCTCAGGATAGAGCAGAGTTCAGAGCTGTTGTACATTGGGTCGCTATGAGTCTCAAGTGACTTGATGGCACATAACAACAAGAAGTTTAAAAAAAAATTAAAAAAATAAAAAATAAAAGACGTTTAATTAGAAAATATATATAATTAGAAAATCCAATGCTAATCAATGTACCAATATGATTACTCTGTGATATCAAACTAACGTGTTTCATCAGCATATCTACTAATATAGTTTGAGTTGTTCTTAAAAATCTTACATAAGTATTCTAGTAAAAAGAAAAGGCAACTCTACTAGGCAAAATGAGAGCATTGATTCAGTCTTTCTGCCAAGACAAGCCTATGATACCACATCTGTCCTCTTTTTAGGAATATTCTCAGCTCGACTTTGGAGTAGACTAACCCACGGGGAACCAGAGTAACAGCCTTCAGTGACCACTTAATTTTCAGAAGTGGAGACTGCAAATGTAGACTTTCTGTTGAGAGTTGGCATGTGGTAAGTTGGAGAAAAACATCTAAAGTAGGAAAATGAGAGTTAGTTCAAAGTACATGTCAAATAAAATAATCCTGCTTCTACTCAGGCTCCCATGTGTGTATGAAAGAGGGTTTAACAATTGTGAACCCAATTCTTTTCTTTTTCCCCTGTGGAAGAGAAAACTGTGGTTGCTTCTCTAAACAGATTCTGATGACCTCACAGTGAAAATTTTCACTATTAAATTTTATACAAGTGACATATTTTAGAAAGTTTTGAACTTATTTATATACTTAAGGAGAAAAAGTTAATGTAAAATAGAGCACATCTTAGAAAGTCTAATAAAAACAACTTAAATGGAAGCATATATGCAGTATAGATTATATTTAGTTTGAGAAAACATGGCCTTTATCAGAAGTTTATATTTAACACTCCTTTGTTCATGTGAAAATAGCATATTTGTAAGATAAATACATAACACATGACTTGTCAAACACTTAGTCTACATACTAGATATTTAAGAGACAAGAATAGCATCAATGATTCAAGTAAAAAATTAGTTTATGCTGAAGAAACACTTGTCTTAGTTATTTAGGATGTTGTAGCACAGATACAAGCTAATTTTTTTTTCTCCCAAAAGAAAATACTCTCTTACCAATTAGGAGGTCAAATTTAAGGTCCTAATTCTAGAGACAGGTCCATTCCCTCTTTGTTGGTTGTACAGGAAGTTCCTTGTTTTTTTCAGCATCTGTAGATCTAACATTCCTTAAAGAGCTCGATGGGTCCCATCCCTAATGGTGTCAAGGAGCTTCTCAGTGCAGAAAACAGTATAAAAGGAGACACTCCACTGCTGGTGCTCCTTCTTCAGAATTCCTTACTGTGACTCTCTCATCTCATTTTTCTCCCCTTTTTTCTCTGTTGTTGTAAGGTGCTTTTGAGTCAACTATGACTCAGAGTAACCCTATGAACAACATAACGAGACCTTGCCCTATCCTGTGCCAGCCTCATGATCTCTGACATGTTCAAACCATTGTTCTAGTCACTGTGTCCATTTATTGTGTTGAGAGTCTTCCTTTTGGCACTGACCTCTACTTCTCCAGAATTTAGTCCTAATGAGATAAACAACAACAGCCAAACTCTAGGGAAATCCTTAGGATTAGGTCCATGATGAGATTTAAAGTTGTTGCATAACACTGTTAATATTTTTACGACTAATTGATGTATCAGATCATTGGAGATCAAGATACACATGCATTTTAGGGAACACAATTTAGTTCATGACAAATACATAATGTATATTTTTAAAAGATGTGCAATGTATTGGTTAAGGGTACGGACTACCACTTCTTTTGTAACCTTGAAAAATATTTTTTTAAATGACTCATTGTCTATCTTGGTGAAATTGTTATTGTTGTGTGCTGTCAAATCAGAACTTATTCATAGCTGACCTTCCAAGGGGTTTTCAGAAGAACTTTAAATACATGGGAGGAAATTGCCCATCTTTCTCCAATGGAGCAGCTGGTGGATTTGATCCCCATATCTTTTGGATGCAGCATAGATCTATTCTGCACAGATTTAGCATAACATCTTACCTACTATTGCCCTGAAGGCATAGCCCTTACCTTCTAGATGAAGAAACCTGAGAAATATACTTTAATTATACTCCTGATCAGACTGTAATAAGGTGTTCTGATGGTATAGTGGTTAATATGCCTAGCTGCCAAACAAAAGGTTGGTGCTTCAAATATGTCAGTGGCTGTATGGGATAACGATGTCTGCCTTCTAAAAGATTTTAGCCTTGAAAACCATATAACACATTTGTATTCAGTATTAGTCAGAATCTAGTTTGTTGGTTTGGGTTTTGATCAGATCATGACAAGCTCTAACAGATCTTAAGTGAAGCTGAAAGTGCTCAGGTGCAAGAGCAGCATGTGATTTGTGTTTTGGGTCTTAAATTTAATTACTGAGAGTAGAGGAGGAAGAAACAGTCAAACATTCTAGGCTGAGAAAGTAAAAGGGAAAATTTTATGGACTCAGAAGTTACTGAAGACAATACACATCTCAAACTGGCTAGCATACAGCAGGTAGTATAAATGCTCTAGTGGCTTGATGATAAGAAATTTCACTGCCAACCTGAAGGTATATGGTTCAAATCCACCAGCTGCTTTGTGGAAGAAAAATATGCAGTCTCCTCCCACACAATTTACTGCCTCTAAAAACATACTGTAGGATCAGCTATGAGTTGGTTTCAACTTGATAATACACAACAATCTATGTAGTTAAACATTCTTTTTTCCTGTACCCAGTGGTCAACATGGTAAATCTGTACCAAACTTATGGGTCAGAATATCCAGTGTTGCCTTCATTCCGGGAAGTTTACAGGAACAACAAAAACAATTTCTATATATATGAAGAATGAACGTATTCCTAAAAAACAAAGCAAAACCAAACCCAAAACACGCGTGCTTCTGTGTGTGTGTGTGATAATAGAATTATGGGACATAATTTAAAATAACTGTTGTACATTACTAAAGAAATCTCCTAACTTTTTCATCACGTCAATCTTTATAAGCAGCTAGTAGATTTATTATGTCAGTTTCATTCTTCCACAGCAGAAACTATTTGCCCAACTCAAAGAGGCTCAGTGCCAGGGTTCTCAGTAGTCTGACCTACTTAGCTAAATTGAGAAGACATGAAAATAAGGGCAATCAGACACTGACCAAAGTGAGCCTATGGACATCAAAATATTAGATAGTTAGAAAATACCACTGACCTGTTATTGCAATTAAATTAAGCTGTGGTTATTAGTACACTTGATTCAATTTTGTTTTACAAATACAAGATTTCATAATAAAGATAACCTCTTGAACTGAGCTAAGTACCCAAATTCATAAGTTAGAGAGAGTGAAAATTGGTTCGTCTTTCTCATAGATAGTCATTAAATAACTAAGGGAACTTAAGGTCATTAACTTATAAACTGTTTAACGTGTTGCTAAGTGAGTGCATAACAATAACAAAGCACATAACTCTCATAGGAAGGAACATGTTCTTCAGCCTTAAGGAATTTGGAAAATAATAAGAAAGACATGCCAGAGACGTAATAATCATGAGTACACTCACATAGTTGAGGAACTGGAAAAAGAGAAGGCAATTTGCTTACCTAGAAAGAAACACTGAAATCCTAAAGGCATATGGTTTGAATCCACCAGCTGCTCTGTGGGCGAAGGGTGGACAATCTTCTGTGCAATTAACTGCCTCTGAAAACCTACTGGAGGGCCAGCTATGTGTCGGTTCCAACTTGATGGTGTTCAGCAACAGCAGAGATAGTACAAGGGTTTACCAGCGAAGCAAAGATTTCCCAAAAATAGATGGTCCTGGTCTTAAAGTTAAGAGAATAATTAAAGAAAGGGGGACCAAAAAAATAAATAAAAAATAAAAAAAGAAAGGGGGACAGTTACTGACTTGTTGGAGGACCAGGACTTGGGAAAATTGGTCAGTGTTCTTAATAAACTGAATTTTTTTTTCTATGTGATATCCTTAAAACTTTAACAAACGTATCAAGTCCACAAAACTTAAGCAAATGAACAAGTAAAGCTTTAATAAAAGCTGCAAGGCAAATATTTTTTTCTGTTTCCAAAGAATATGATGGCTGATTCAAAATTACAGTAACAAAAGTGATAAATAATTAGAATCTTGCCTGTAATTTTCACATTTGATGTGGGAGCCAGTATCCTCAGAAATCAGATGGCAAACCCTCCTTGCGCTGCATCTCAGCACATAGGACAGCTGCTTGTCTCCAAAGTACCGTTGTAAAAAACAGAAGGGAAGGCTCTTCCTGGCTGCCAGCCCAAGGAATGCAGATTTCTCTCAGGACCTCAATATGGTGAAGCTCATGGTTTTTCAACAAATGCAGAATATTTGATGTCTTCTTTCTACCTTTCATACTACTTCTTTAATCTTGGCCTCTGAAAAAAGTGTTCTCAAGACAAAAATTTCCTACATTTGCTTTATTCTTTGCATTGAAAATTTTGGCAGTGTAGTCTGAGTATTAGACAAAATATTGCTGGTTCAAACCCTTCCACAGGCCTTGAATACCATGGAGTTTTTCTACTCTGCATCCTTGAAATTGCCTTGATTAGAATTGACTCTGCAGAACTAACAGAAATAAGCAGAGAGAAAAAAGATGCTATTTTTTTTTTCTTACTGTTTCTTAATGTGAAGAATACAAAATCTTTGCCACTGGTCTGATAAGCAACATCATAATGAATGGAGAAATGATTTAAATTGTCAATGACTTCATCTTACTTGGATCCACAATAAATATACTTAGTGCCAGCAATGAAGATATCAGAAGACTTACTGCAATGAGAACATCTGCAGTCAGAAACCTTTTAAAATTATTGAGGATTAATCATATCAGTTTGAGGATTAAGGTGAGCTTGATTCATACCATGATCTCTTTCGTCAATTGCTATGCACTGACAACAAATAGGAAGAAATGATGCCTTTGAGAAGAGTTGGAGAAGACTGCTGAATGTTCCATGGACTACTGAAGTAACAAACAAAAGATATGTCTTGGAGAAAGTGCAGCCAGAGTGATATTTGGAGGCAAAGATAATAAAGATTTGTCTTGTATACTCTGATCATGTTACTAGGACAGGCTATTCCTTAAGGAGGGTATTTCTTGGATAATTTTTTGTATATTGTCCTTATATCCTGCTATTTTGCTGAATTAGCTAATTATGTTCAAAAGCTTACTTACAGATTTTTAGAATTTTCCTATCATCTGCTTATACCTCCCCTTACCAATTTGGATGCCTCTTATTTCTTTCTCTTGCCTTATTACTCTTTCTAGGATTTCAAGCAATATTTTCTAGTGTTGACAGTAGACATCTTTGCCTGGTCTCTGTTCTCAGAGAGAATGCTTTTTTCTTTCTCTACTGAATTGTGGAACAAACCACCAACTACTCATATGCAAGTTCAAGCTGAAGCTGAGGAAAATTAAACCAACTCCAAAGGAGCCAAAATATGACTTTGAGTTCATCCCACCTGAATTTCAGAATTATCTCAGGAACAGGTTTGAGGCCTTGAACACTAATGAGCGAAGACCAGATGAGTTGTGGGAGGATGTTAAAAGTATCATCCAGGAAGAGTGCAGGCCGTCATTACAAAGACAGAAGTGGAAGAAAAGACCAAAATGGATGTCAGAAGAAACTCTGAAGATTGCACTGGAGCGTAGAGAAGCCAAAGCACAAGGAAG
>NW_006400106.1:1846322-1863271 GCF_000299155.1 Elephantulus edwardii | reverse complement strand
CTCTGGAGACTAAGGTGCGCGTAATACAGGCCATGGTTTTTGCAATCATTTTCTGTGCGTCAGAGAGCTAAACAATGACTAGGGAGGATAGAAGGAGAATTGATGCCTTTGTACTGTGGTGTTGGAGAAGAGTATTGAATATAACGTGGACTGCTAGGAAGGTTTGTCTTAGAGAGGGAGACTTCAATCAGGCTGCTCCTTGGAGGCAAGTATTCTGAAGCTTCATCTGACATACTTTGAACATGGGAAGGTGGAGAGACTGCAGGAGAGGAAGACCCTTGATGAGATGGATTGATTCAATGACTGAGGTTATTGGGGTAGATGTGTCAGAGAGAGTGAGATTGGCACAGGATAGAGTAAGGTTTAGGGCCGTTGTACATAGGATCGCTATGAGTAACAGGAGACTTGACAGCACACAACAACAACAACAATATTCTTTTTGTTTCTGTCCTAGTTTTTATAATTTCCTTTCTTTTATAGGTTGTCATGTTTGTTTACTACTCTTTTTGTATTTTCTGGAGATGTTAGGTTAAATGGTTGATTTTCATTCTTACTTTCCTTTTAGTGTATTTGATTATTATTATGAATTAACCTCTCCTAGTACTCCTTTTGCTCTATCCCAGAGGTTTTAGTAAGTTGTGTGAATCACATTTGTTTCAAGAATTCTTTTCTTTCAATTTTTATTTCTTCTATTATCTACTCATGTTCAAACAAGGTGTTGTTTGGCTTGTTTAGTTTGTAGACGCATGAGGGTTTTTTTCAGTTTTATAGTATTGTAGCCTTATTTATGTATTTATGTATTTATTTATTTATTAGTATTTGAATGTTGTTTAACTTATTGAGGCTTGTTTTGTAACCTAAAATATGATCCATTCTGGAGAGTGTTCTGTGCATGATAGAGAAGAATGTATATAGAACTTGTTAGGTGTAACACATCCATGATGCTTTTGTGTGCTATATGTTCATGAGATCAAGTTGTTTAATTACAGAGTTTAGTTCTTGTGCATCTACTATTGAGTTTCTTTCTTCTACTCATCCTATCTCTCCTTGAGAATGGTGTATTGTAGTCTCCTATTGCTATCATCTATTTATTTTATCAATTTTTTTTTCTCTAGCAGGTCAGTGCTGAGTATCTTGTTTCACTGATTCTGTATTCAATATCTTCAATTCTGCTCATCTGTCCCTCTGATACATTGACAGCTTTGACATGTTTATTTTATTATTCTCATTTGCTATTTCTTGTTTTTCTAGAATTTCTAGTGCTTCATTTGTTTTATCTGCTTTGTTTAGTATTGCTTTTATAAACTCCTTTAGGGTTTTGTTTGTGTCTTTCTTTCATTAAGTGAAAATACTTGGTCACTATAATTTTATATTCCATGGAAGGAACTTTTATCAATTTTTTTTCTCCTACAGAAGATCCATTGACACTTGATACTTTTTTTTGGGGGGGGGGTGAGTGAGGGAATTGATATCTCACTTTGGCTTTGTTTGTTTTAGTTTGAAATTGTCTCATTCTTCCATTGTGGTACTCTAGTTCAGGGAAGAGGAACATGGGTCTCCTGTTTGGTAATTGATGGTATAGCCTCCAGGCATTCTCCTTACTGCTGAAGTTGAGAGCCTCAAGGACCTGGAATGTACTTCCACTAGGCTTCCAGGATCCTTTGGTCACTGCTGGCCAGTGGCCATCAGGCAGGCACCATACAATCTCCAACTTGTTACTAGAATCACAGGAAATAAATACCTGGCCAGAGACAGGTGGGGATGTGACTACTTGCCCTCTGCTTACTTCTGTTCAGGCCCCACTGTGATCTGTACATGACCAGAAGTTGGTAAGGGCATATGTTCTCTCCCTTGGTTCACTGCTATCGTGGACAGAGAGAGACCTCTGGGTCCAGTCCATGCTTCAGTCAACACTTTCCAAAAATTATGGGTTTTTAAGACCTTATGGAGAGTTTACAAGCTTTCCTGATGATAGATGTTTTGTAACACTTATACAACACACATCCTTTGGGAGTCTAGGTAAATTGTTTTAAAAATCTTAGTTTATTCTTTCTTTATTCTGATATTTAGAGGGAAAAAAACCCTGTATATTTGTTTTATTCTTCTCCATTGTTATTAATATAAGTGGATAGTGTAAATGATTTACTTTTTACAGCTGGTTGAAATGTTGACAGTTTACATTCACACATTGATGCCACAGGGGGGGAAAATGATCAGTCACAATCTTCTGTTACAAAGGTTACAGCCAGGGAAATTCTGTGGAGTGAACTCTGCAACACATGTGAGCACTGAGTTAGAATGAACCTGGCAGTCATGGATTTTTAAGGGATATCAGAGATTTTGTTTTCTTTTTTAAAAGTTTGTTAGAGAGTTCAATTATAGGTCACAAAAGATGTTCAAAGTTTAATAATTTCAGGATGAAGGGCATGAATATTTTGGTGTGGAATAAAAGATGAATACTACCATGGCCTGATTTATTCTTGGAGCTTGATCTAAGTGTATAAAAAAGATACAATGAAGCATGGGGAAATATATAAGCCTGGTGAGGAAAGGGCAGTCATAACTCTTCCAAATACCACTTAAAGGAGTTCTGCATTTTAAAAAAAGCCATGATCTCACTAATTATAAAAACAACACTTTTAGAAATCTGATGGACTTTAGTAAAGAGAAACTCATAGTTTAAGAATGTGACAGCCATGATAAGGGATTGAAAAGTCAAATTCACTAAGGCAGTTAGCATGGTCCTGTAATGAACTAAATACTGGGAAATTTAATTTGAATTTTCCAAACTGTGTTCCCAGTTATGTATGACTGAACCATATTTTCAGAAAGCTATAAAGCAACTGTATTTCTTGACATGAGCCAGTAGTATGCTCAGACAAAGCACTTCATTTTTATGTAACCGCTTCAAAGAACAAGCACATAATCAACTATTATACCACCATTTATAATTAGGGAAAAGGAATTGGGAGTGACAATTGGGAATCAAGTCAAAAGTTACATTGCACATTGCATCAAGGCTGATTTCATTTTGTACTTTCAATCTATTGTTAGTGAATTTTTAATGCCTTTTTTACAAACTAGAAAAAGGAGAACACGTCCAATGTTTAAACAGTGCCTGGTATTTTATTTCAAATAATGAGAAATATTTCCTAATTGTGTTTATCTGGAACAATATCTAAAATAATAAAATTTCCAAATAACAACATAACCACTTACTTCCTGGACACGAAGTCTTTGTTCCCTTGTTAATGAAAGATGTTGTTAATGAGAATGTAGAAGATATGGAAATTTACCTCAGAGCACTGGTCGGTTTATAAGAGTAATAAGTAGCATCTTTAAAGAAGACACGTACAAACTCATCCAGTGCCATCGAAACAATTTTAACTCATAGTGACACTCTCTGTAAGACAGAATAGAACTGCCTCATGGAGTTCCCGTGACTGTAAATCTGTACAGAAGTAGTTGTTGTCTCTTTTATTCATTTTTTTTATTATGCCATATTTTTCTCATTTAATTTCCCCCCATTCATTCATTTTTGCACACTTTCCTCCCTGCCCACCCTGCCCCCCACCAGTTCAACTTTCTCACAGAAAAGAAAAGAAAAATTATGTCATTGTTATAACACCCTCCCCCCACCCCACTCCACAGTGTGCTTTATTATATATTTCTTTTTCTGGAATCCTGTCATGAAAATAACACACAATCATATATTCCCTTCAAACAATTCTCTCCCTCATCTGCCTCAATGCAGTATACACTATCCACTATACTCCCTTCTTTGGTTCCCCCCAACTCTGATGTCAGTACTGTTTTACAACAGTGGAACCATGCAGTATTTGTTCTTTTTGAAACTGAGATACATCACTCCGCATAATGTCCTCCAGAGTCACCCATTTTGTATGAAAGTTCATGAGTTCTTTGTTTTTCAGTGCAGGATAGTATTCCATTGTTTGACTACACCTCGGCTTCTCTATTCATTCATTTGTTGATAAGCACTTGGACTGTTTCCACTTTTTGTTATTATGAACATAGCAGCAATAAACATGAGTCTGCATGTATCTGCTTGAGTGGCAGTTCTTGTTTCTTTAGGGTATATTTCCAGTAGCGGAATTGATAGGTCAAATGGTATTTTTATTTGCAACTTTTTGAGAAAGTGCCATACCACCTTCCATAGTGGTTGCAACAATTTACACTCCCATCAAAAGAAATTAAGTGTCCCAGTTTGTCCACAACCTCACTAGCATTGTTGTTTGCTGCTCTGTTCAATTTTGTTATTCTTACTGAGGTGAGATGTTATTTCATAGTTGTTTTGATTTGCATCTCTCTTAGAGCTAGGAATTTTGAACACTTCTTCATGTGTTTGTTTGCCATCTGAATGTCTTATTTGATGAAGTGTCTGTTCATATCCTGTGCCCATTTTTCAATTGGATTGTTTATCTTCTTGTGGTGCTCAAGTATTTTATATATTCTAGATATTAGTCCCTTATTTGACATGTAATTACCAAATATCTTTTCCCAGTCTGTGGCTTCCTTTTTTTTACCCTGTTGGAGAAGATTTTGGATGTACACAGGGATTTGATTCTCAGAAGGTCCCATTCATTTATTTTATACTCTCCAGGTTGTAGGCTTTTCAGGATGCTTGGAACACTTTTCATGTTGTGGATTAGGACTTCTAGAGTTCTTCCAAGCTTTTCTATAATGAAGCTTATGGTCCTTGGATTTTTCCTAGGTCCTTGATCAACTGTGAGTTGGTTTTTGCATATGAAGTGAAGTATGGATAGTGCTTGAGTTTTCTGCAGATGTTTTTCCAATTTTGCCAATACCATTTGTTAAAAAAGACTGTCATTTTCTCACTTAACTGATTTCATCTCTTTGTCAAAAATTAGTTGACCATAGGTAGATGGATGGATCTCTGGATTCTCAATTCTATTCCATTGACCTATGTCTCTGTCGTTGTACCAGTACCACACTGTCTTGACCACCACAGCAGTATAGTAGGATTTGAAATCAGGGAGTGAGCTGTCTCCTACCTTGTTTCTCTTTTAAGGAGTGTTTTGCTTACTCAGGGCCTCTTTCCATTACAAGTGAAATTGGAGATTGCCTCTTCCATCTGCTGAGGAATAGAATTGGTATTTGTATTGAGATTGCATTGAATGTGTAAATTTCCTTTGGTAGTATTGTCATTTTCACAATATTGAGTCTTTCTATATAAGAGCAAGGGATAGTCTTCCATTTCTTCAGGTCTCTTTTTGTTTCTTGTAGTAATGTTTTGTGATTTTCTTTGAATAGATCCTTTGTGTTTCTGGTTATATTTACTCCCAAGTATTTAATCTTGTGGTTAGCTATTTTGAAGGGTATTTTTTTTTTTCTTAGCTCAGCTTCAGTATTCTCTTTGTCACTGTAGAGAAATGCAATAGACTTTTGTATGTTGATCTTGTATCCTGACGCTTTGCTGAATTGGTCAACTATGTCCAGTTATTTTCTTGCTAAGTCTTTAGGGTTTTCTAAGTATACTATCATATCATATGCATAGAGAGATAATTTTACATCCTCTTTGCCAATTTGGATGCCTCTTATTTTCTTCTCTTTTCTTATTGCTATTGCTAAGACTTCCAATACAATATTGAGTAGGAGAGGTGATAGTGGGCATCCTTGCCTAGTTCCTGTTCTCAAAGGGAATGCCTTTAATCACTCTCCATTGAGAACAATGTTGGCTCTCCGGTTTGTGTATATACTTTTTACTATGATTAAGAAATTTCCCTCTAATCCTATTTTGTTGAGTGTTTTCATCAGGAAAGGGTGTTGGATTTTGTCAAAGGCATTTTCTGCATCAATTAGTAGGATTGTGTGATTCTTGTTCTTTGCTTTTCTAATGTGATCAATTACATTGATTGTTTTTATGTTGAACCATCCTTGCATACCTGTTATGAATCCCACATGCTCATGGTGAATTGTTTCTTTGATGTATCATTGGATTCTATTGATCAGTATTTTATTTAGGATTTTTGCATCTATGTTCATGAGAGATACTGGCCTAAAGTTTTTTATTTTGGTGGTGTCTTTTCCTGGCTTTGGTATCAAGGATATGTTTGCTTAATAGAATAAGTCTTGGGAGAATTCCATCTTTTTCTATTTTTTGGAATAATTTATGTAGAATTTGTGACAATTCTTCTCTGAATATTTGATAAAATTCACTTGTAAAACCATCTGGTCCAGGGCTTCTTTTGGCTAGAAGTTGTTTTGTTACCTTTTCAATGTCTTCTTTTGTAATGGGTCTGTTCAGGTGTTCAATTTCAGTTTGTGTCAGTTTAGGTAAGTTGTGAATTTCTAAGTATATGTCCATTTCCTCTAGGTTTTCATATTTGTTTGAGCATAGTTTTTTATATTATTCCATGGTTAGCCTTTTTATTTTAGTTGATTCTGTTGTAACATTGTTGATTTTATCTCTCATTTGGATTATTTGTCTTTTCTTTTTTTCCTTTGTTAGTTTTGCCAGAAGTTTGTTAATTTTACTGACCTTTTACAAAGAATCAATGCTGAGTTTTGTTGATAATTTCAAATTTTTTTTTTTATTTTCTACTTCATTTTTTCTGCTCTAATTTTTATAATTTCTGTTATTTTTAGAAGGTATTGGGTTTTCTTGCTGTTATTTTTCAACTTGTTGGAGATGTTGAGTTAAAGAGTCAGTGGTCATTTTTTCCTGCCTTTTGGTCTGTTTGCTTATTGCTATGAATTGACCTCTGATTACTGCTTTGACTGTTTCCCAGAGGTGTTTTTTTTTTTTTAAGTGGTATATTCATTGATATTTCTTTCAAGAAACTTTTAAATTTCATTTTTTATTTCTTCTAATATCCAGTCATGTTCAAGCAAGGTGTTGTTCAACTTCCAAATGTAAGGGTTTTTTTCCTCCTTTACCATCTTGTTATTGATTTCTAATTTTGTTGCATTGTGGTCTGAGAAAATGCTTTGGATTATTTCTGTGTGTTTTAATTTATTGATGCTTACCTTGTGTGATCTGTTTTGGAGAACGCTCAATGCACATTGGAGAAGAAGGTATACTGTGGGGTTTTGGGGGGGATGCATTAGCCTATAAATTATCTATGAGGTTGAGTTGGTTTATGGTGTGGTTTAATTCTTGAGCATCTTTGTTGAGTTTTGGGTTTTTTTCCTGGTATTTCTATCTTTTCTTAAGAGGGGTGTATTGAAGTTTCCAACTACTATAGTAGTGTTGTCTATTTCCTTTTTCAGTTTTTTAAATGTTTGTTTTATACATTTTGCATGTCTTTAATTTGGTGCATAGATATTTATTATTGTTATGTCTTCTTGTTCTATTGATCCTTTAAGCATTATGCAGTGACCATCCTTGTCTATTGTGATGGTTTTTGCATTAAAATTTATTTTATTTAAGATTAATATCATCACACCTGCTTTTTTCTGGTTGCTATTTTCTTGGTATACGTTACCCCTCCCTTTTATTTTTAGTCTTTCTCTATCTTCATTTTTTCTGGTATGTCTATTGTAAATAACATATTGATAGATTTTGGGTTTTTATCCAATCTACTACTCTTCTCTTCAGTAGTGCATTCAAACCTTTCACATTCAGTGTGATGGAAAAGCAGGGTTTTATTACTATCATTTTGTTTCGTTCTTTTTGGTGTTGTTGCTGGTTACTTTGGTCCATGCTGCTTCCTGTGGCACCTCTTAAGAAGGACATTTCTCAGTGTTTCCTGCAATGAGGAACTGTTTTTTACAAACTTGTTTTTACAGACTTCTTTAGGTGCTGTTTTTCTGGAAATATCTTGATTTCTCCTGCATATTGATGGACAATTTTGTTGGGTATAGTATTCTTGGTTGCCAGTTGTGTTCTCTAAATGTTCAGTATGTGTAGCTCCACTGTTTTCTTGCTTGCTTGGTTTCTGCTGAGAAATTGGCACTTAATCTTATCTGTTCTCCCTTGTAGATTACTCTTTGTTTCTCTCTTGTAGCTTTTAAAATTATCTCCTGGTCTTTGGTTCTGGCAAATCTGACTATGATATGCCTTGGTGTTTTTCTTTTGGGGTCTATTCTATATGGTGTTTACTCAGTTTCTTGTATATATATTTTCTCATTTTTCATTATGCCTGGGAAGTTTTCTTCTACTAATTCTTCCACAGCTTTTTTTGGTGCCTTTATTCACTTCTTCCTGTTTTGGGATTCTGCTAATGTGCATGTTATTTCACTTGATGGTGTTCCACATTATTCTTAGGTTTTTTTTTCTTTCTCCTTCCTTTTTGATTCTGCTTTTTTGCTCTATCAGATCAGTTGATTGTCAGCTGATAATTCTATCTTCCATTTCACTGGTTCTATGTTCAATCTCTTCAACTCTGTTTATGTGTCCCTCCATCATGTTGACAGCATCTGAAATATTGGACCTCATGTTGGATCATGATCTCTTGTTTTCCAGAGTTTCTAATGCCTCATTTGTTTTATCTGCATTGCTTTGGATTTTTACTTTTTTTAAGCTCCTCCTGGTTTTGCTTGCAGTGTCCTATAATTCTTCAAGTTTATCTTCCCCCCAATGAAAATATTCAATCATTGCTCTTTTAAATTCTGTGTCAAGAAGTTCCATCAGACTTTCCGGCTTCAGGAAATCCATTTATACTGTGTCACTTTTGGGGGGTGACATCTTGCTTTTCATCTGTGTAGGATGTGAGGTAGCTTGCTTCTCAGGAGACATTGCTGTGGTAGAGTTTTTCATACCTGAGGCGGTAATAAATTCTTGATAATAAATTCTTGAAAGTCACTTCCCCAGAAGAAGTGCCTCTGAACTACTGAACCAAGGAAAGTTTCAGATCAGGGCCTGTGAAATCAGTCTCTTTTCTTTATAACAGTTGCAGTTAGGTCAGATTGAAGTGTTCTAGAGTAAAGGCAATTAGCTGAATAGATGTGAAGAGATGCAAGGCAGAGCATGGAGGTACAGGCACAGGGCAGGCATGGGCACAGGCACAGCCTGTGTGTGGGTACGGTTTCAGGGCTCAGGTATGGGCACAGGCACAGGGTGATGTGGACGCAGAGCATGAGCAGAGAATAAGCTGATTGGTTACATATAGGGACCTTACTCAAATTCCAATTGCCCAAGCTTCTCCTTGGTGAGGTTTACTCCCAGGTTGGGCTACTCCCAGGTACAGTGCAGGCTGCTTCACCAGCACAGGTATGGGTTGCTTTCCCAGTGTGGTTGGGGCCCCTTGCCACCCCCACCCTATTCCACTTTGCTCATCCCTGTCCGACTTTGACTCCCCACCAGTCTGGCTGTGCCCAGGGTCTGGCTTTGCTCCCATCTGGTGCAGCTTCTGTAGTTGTGTTTAGATGCCATCAAGTTGAACATGACCCACAGTGACCCTATGAACAACAGATCTGAATCTTATCCTATCCTGTGCCATTCTCACACTTCCTACACACTCAAACCGATTGCAACAATCACTCTGTTAATCTATTTGATTGAGGATTTTCCTTTATTTCACCTATACTCCACCTTTTCCGTGCATGATGTCCCTCTCCAACGAACAGCCTCTCTTAGCAATATACCTGAAATATCTGAGATAAAACATTATTATTTTTGCCTCCAAGAAGCACTCTGGCTGTACCTTCTCCAAGACTATTTGTTTATTCTTTTGGCAGTACATGGGATATTCAGTATGCTTCTCCAACACCAAAGCTCAAAGGCATCAATTCTTACACATTTTCAAGTTCTCAGATGCATAACAAGTGATCAGAAAGACCATGGCCTGAGTTAAACATACCTTCATTCTCAAATTGACATCATTGCTCCTCAATAATTTTGAAAGGTCCCTGACTAAAGACTTTCCCAGTATAACACTTATGATTTTCTGGCTTCTGGTACTAAGGGTATTGATAATAGATCTAAGATGAAATTGTTGACAACTTAAATCTTTTCTCATCTATCATGATGTTGCTTCTTGGTCCAGTGGTAAGAATTTTTTTCTTGATGTTGAGATGCAATTCGTATTGAAAGCTGTATTCTTTGATCTTCTGCAGCAAGTGCTTCAAGTCCTCATTGATGAGTCTTCTTCTGATCCAAGTGCAGCAGTATTCTGCATATAGTCCAGCTTCTTGAACAATATGCTCAGTATATAGATTTAATAGTTATGGTGAGAGAATATAACCTTGACATATGTCTTTCTTCATTTTAAATATGTTCACAAAACAATCTATTGGTATAAGTATAGGTTTTGCATAATGGCTATTAAGTATTCTGGGATTCCCATTTTTCTTAATGTTAGCTAAAACTTTTTATGATTTATACAGTCAAAAGAATAAATAGAAATTCTTCTGATATTCTTTACTTTCAACTAGGATCCATCTGGCACCAGCAATGATATCCCTGATGTCAGGGCCACTTCTAAGTCCTGCTTAACTTTCTGGCAGTTCCCTATCTATGTACTGTTATATACATTTTTAAATTATCTTCAGCAGTACTTTTTTGCATGTGGTATTAATGATATTGTTCCATAGTTTCTATATTATATCAAATTAATTATATTATCTTTTCTTGGGAATCAGAACAAATATAGCTCTCTTCCAGTCACTGACAGCTGTTGTCCAAATTTTCTGACATAGACTAAAAAGTATGTCCAATGATGCATCTGTTAGTTGAAACATGATGAACTGATATCTCATCAATTGCTGTGGGCTTATTTTTTTACTTTAGTGCAGATTCAACTTCTTCCTTCACTACCATTGGCTCTTTTTCATATGATGCTTACTGAAATTTTTCAGTGTCAGTCAATTATTTTTTTAATAAATTTTTATTTTATACTGGTTTATTTACAAGGTTAGTATACAATTTTTTCACACTGGATCTTTCCCATTTCATTTACACCCCCCCCCACCAATCAAATTGTCTGACACTATGATTACCCTCCTTCCATCCTCACCCATCTGCTCCTACTGTCCCTCTCTTGAATCCTAATACACATTTTACTAGTTATCTTTCTATTTCTTCAATAATATTTTTATATAGAGTTTGTCCTTATGGGACTGAGTTCACTTAGCATAATGTTTTCTCCCAAGTAGTGATTTTCAAAATTATTGCTCCTGCACGCTGTGTAGTGTTCCATTGTGTGAATAGATAATAATTTCTCAATCCATTCAATTGTGGTTGGACATTTGGGTTGTTTCCATGTTCTTGGAATGGTGAATAATGCTGCTATGAACAGTCTCTGTGCCTCAGTTCTCATTTTCTCAGGGTATATTTCAAGCAGTGAAATAGCTGGGTCATATGAAATTTCTATGTTCAGCTTTTTGAGTTAATGCCAAACATCTATCCAGAGTGATTGTACTCCCACCAACTGTGATTATAATCCCATCAACTGCATATAAGAGTTCCTATCTTGCCACATCCTCTCCAATATTTATTATTTGCTGACCTGTTAAACTTTGCCCCTGCTACTGGGGTCAGATGGTTTCTCATTGTTGTTTTGATTTACATCTCTCTTATGGCCAGTGATTTGGAGAATTTTTTCATGTGTTTGTTAGCATCCAAATATCTTCCTCTGTGAAAATTCTTTCCATATCTTTTATCCATTTTGTAATTATGTTATTAATCTCTTTTTTTGTGGAAACCCTGTAGGATTCTGTCAATTTTTTATATGAGACTCTTGTCTAAAATGGTATCCCCAAATATTTTTTCTCAGTCGGTAGATATTCTCTTCACTCTTTTGAAAAATGTTTTTGATGTGCACAGGAACTTAATCTTCAGGTGGTCACATTCATTGATTTTCTCTCCAGACTGAGCATTTCTGGCTGTATATGGCAGTCTCTTTATACCAGAGACTAGGCTGTCTAAGTTTGATCCCTGTTTGTCTCCTATGAACTTTATGGTTACCCAATTTTTTTTATTATTATATTTTTTGGTACAGTGTTTCCATGTTATTCAGCATACTGCTGCCTACAGCATCTTTCAATATTGAGACTTGAGGCTTAAATTTGTTTTTAACTTCTCTCAGTTTGAGAGATTCAAAGTGGTTTCTTCATTTTTTTATTGTCCAATTCCAGCTATCTGCACATTCCAGTATAATACTTGGCTTTGTCTTCATGAGCTGCTATTTGAAATCATCTGTTAGCTCTTTTAATGTTAACATCTTTTACTTTTGTTTTGGCTTCTTCCTGTTTTCGGAGTCTCTTCTAATACCCATTTCAGTTTGTTTATTTTTTTTTCTTTCTCCTCTTTCTTATAAACTTTTACTCTCCTCATGGATGATATCCTTTGTATTTTCCCACAACCCACCTGGTCTTCAATCATTGGTGATCATTGAACTAGGAAGCAAGATTAACCATCCACTTCTGAAATAGTAAAGCTCTGAAAACCCTATGAACAGTAGAGAAACACGGATAGCTATAGTATTAGATATAGAGCCCAGAATAGAAGCCAATAAAAATGAAGAAAAATGGTGTAAACATTCTTTAATAATTGGAACATGGAATGTACAAAGTATGAATGTTGGACTTCTAGAAGTTGTGAAAATTGAAATAGAACACATGAGCATCAACATTCTAGGTACTAGTAAAATGAGATTAATTAGCTTTGGCTACTTTTAATCAAACATGCACGTGGTATTTATACTGGGAATGAAAAACAGAAGAATAATGATGTTGCATTCATAGTTGAAAAGATAATTTCTAGTTCTATCCTGAAGTACAGTGTTGTGAGTGAAAGGATATTATCCATATGCATCCAAGGAAGAGCTGTTAATATAATTATTATTCATATATATGTTCTTATGGTTAAAGCCAAAGAGGAGGAAATTAAAATTTTTTACTAACCTTTGAAGTCCAAAATTTACAAAACCTACATTAATAATAATTGGTTACTGGGATGCAAAAGTTGAATATAATGGAAAAAATGGTAGATAGAAGGTATGGAGTTGGTGACAGAAATGGAGCTAGAAATAGAGTGATCGAATTTTGTATGTTTAATTATTTCTTCATTGCAAATACCTTTTATTAAAAAAACCCGAAACACACACAAACAATCGCAAGTGGTGACTTTGCACAGGACCTCACCTGATGGACTGCACAGGAATCAGATTTTCTGCAACTGTAGAAGCACTCCTTGGAGAAGCTCAATATCAGCAGTAAAAATAAGGCCAGGTGTGAACTCTGAAACAAGCCATCAATTACTCATGTGCAAGTTCAAACTGAGGCTGAAAAAAATGAACACAAGTCCAAGAGAATAAAAATATAATCTTGAGTCTTTCTCACTTGAATTTAAAAATCATTTTAAGAATAAATAGAATTAGGTCACTCTATTCCTCCCATGGAGGCCTCATGAGTTCAAACAATAGACTTTTCAATTAATAACCAAGTTTTTTGACCCCTTAGCCCTCAGCAGATCACATAAACAAGCAATGCTTGGGGAAACGAACGCTAATTTGGAAGAAGCAGGAAAACAATAGTTAAAAACAAATATTGTCTACTTTAATTGTCTAGACCTGACATTGCAAAAGCTTACATTACTATCACGGGAAACTAGGATATATTGAATATAATGACTTCCATAATCCACATTTTGGTTGTATGGTGAGAGTCATTTAAGATCCATGGTAAGATTCAGAAGAAAGATGCTTTTGTTTGTTCTTCCTTTGGCTCAATAGAGTGGGTAGCAATCTTTCCTGAGCCCTTAATACTCTCATAAATGATGAGGAAGCCTCAATATACAAGTTCATTTAATCTTCAGACAAGCCTACCAAACATCTAATATGGTATGTTTTAGTTTTCTTCTTAAAGGTGATACTCGTACTCTGAAGTCTTAGAGTGTTAAACTCCAAACCTAATGCTTTATCCTTGCATCATAAGGCACAGATACTAGTATCATAGGCACAGAAACTAGCATCATAAGGCACAGAAACTGTTATATCTTAAGGCAGTGAGGTTATTTGGACTCCAGGCTTTTGTCTCAGGTGTGAGCTATAGTCATCTCTACTTAGAGTAGACATTGAGGAAACTGCTTGCACTCTAGTGCTTCCTTCAGCCTGTTTTAATTCACTTTCTTCTGTTTTCAATGATTAGACTTCAAAATATGTCTCCTGCTTCAAAAGGAAAAAGTGAAAGTTTTTGAGATATAAATCTCGAAAAGGTAAGGAGCAAATTCTCATCCTTGCCTTTAATTTCTGCTTTACTTATTTTCTATTTTTCAATATCAAGGAACATGTGAGAAATGGTGGGATTTGAACAGCAGTTCTCCATTCCCTGGTTTGTTCTGTTCCATCTCCCTTTCATTTTCCTTGAAAGTCATGGTCCATATCTCCAGCTGTAAACCATAGCTCTTTCAAAACAGTTTTATTATTATTGGATTTTGGCAAAGATAAAGGTAATTTTTCTTTTTCAGAGGAGTTAATTATTACATGCTATAAGGATGTCTAGAAAGCATTTGGCTAATAATTAAAAGGTTGGAGATATGACTCCAACAACCACTCTTCTGGAGAAGACATAGTAGTCTTCTTGTATGATGATTACAGCCTTGGCAACCTCTTTGGGGCAGTTCTCCTCTTGGGTCCTATACCAGATCTCTTAGAATAGACGTTGATTTGATTGTTTTTGAAAGGATGTTTGCATTACTGTAATAATTGTGATAGTTGATGTCTCTTAAGTAAAATGTATAGCAAGCATCTAAAATTCATCAGACAAAGATAGTTTATAAGTAGGGAGCTCTGGTGTCCTAGTGGCACGAAGCTGTGCTGTAATCCCAAAGGCATAGAGTTTGAGTCCTCCAGTTGGTCGGCTGGAGAAGGATGGGTGGTGTCCTCCCATGTGATTAACCACCTCTGAAAAGCCACTGCAGAGTCAGCTATGGATCGGTTGGAACTTGATGGTACACAACAACAATAAGCAGCTACTAACTAGAAAATGTGTCTCAATAAGTACTGGAGTTATGTTTTGTTTGTTTGTTTGTTTTTGTCCCACCTTCATCCCCAAACAATCAATGCTTTTTTACCTCAGCTGGAAGCAGGAGTGGTATCCACTTCCTAAACAACATGCCTCTGGAAACTCGATGAACTTTGATAAATGTTGATAGTTATAGAAAGGCTCAGGCCTTTTGTTCAGGGTTGCTAAGAGTTGTTTTTGACTTGAAGGCAATTAACAACAACTGATTAAAAAAACACAACAAAACAACACAACTAATCCCTGGTCACTCTGAAGTTTTCTCTGCTGTCTTGGCATATGGCACAAGTAAAGGAGATGATGTGGAAAGACAAAAACATTACTCAATCATACTTTACCAAAGTATCTATAGTTGGCAATGCTCATTATGAACTTTATGTTGGATTTTGCTATGTCTTTAATTAATTTACCATCACTTGTAGGAAAGAAGTGACAGGGAATAGCAAAGGACACACTGACAAAAGAGTTCAAACAACTGGTTTTGACAAAGACTGTGGCAAAATAACAATAGAAACCGACCCTCAAGAATTGCTGCTATATGACAATAAAAACAGACTCTCCAGGAATGTAGCAAAACAGCAGATTGAAGGACAAGATAAGTGAGATAGCCAAATATCACTAAATGTCCATCTGTTTAAACCCCACTACCCGCTAACAAAAGATATATAAACCCTTTTGTAAGATAAAAATGGTGTCAGTCTGTCCTGAGTCTGTTATGAACATCTAATAAACCTCAGTTTCTTTCTCTTGCTCTCACTTGGTATTGGTGTCTATCTTGTATTTCTGAGTCAGAACTTTCTATTTCTCACTCGAAGAGTCCCGTGGACCTTTTTTGGAAATCATCCCCTTGACAGAAGGTGTCTTTAGAACTGCCCTGTTTAGAGAAAGCTGCTGAGCCAAGACAAAGTGTAGATTTTCATAATTCTGTGTACTTTGGATCTCACCTGAAGGTATGCACAGGAATCAAATCGATCACATTTGTGGAAAGATTCACTGGAGAAGCTCAGTATCAGCAGTGAAAACCAGGCCAGGTGCTGATTGTGGGACAGACCACCAACTACTCAAATACAAATTCAAGCTGAAGTTGAGGAAAATTAAGTCCACCAGAACCAAGATTTGACCTTAAGTCTGTCCCACTCAAATTTCAAAACCATCTCAGGAACAGGTTTGAGACCTTGAGCACCAATGAGAGCAGACCAAAAGAGCTCTGGGAGGATATCAAGAAAATTGTCCATGAAGAATGCAAAAGATCTTTTCAAAGGCTGAAGAAGAAGAAAAGATCAAGATGGATGTCAGATGAGACTGAGTATTGCATTAGGAAGCCAAGAAGCCAAAGCTAAAGGAAGAAATCAAAGAGCTGAACAGAAAATTTCAAAAGGCAGCTCGGGACAACAAAACAAGATACTATAATGAAATGTGCAGAGAGCTGGAGTCAGAAAATAAAAAAGGCAGGACTCGCCCAGGGTTTCTTAAGCTTAAGGAGTTGAAAAACAAATTCAAGCCACGGGTGGCAATACTTAAGGATACTTTAGGTAAAATGTTGACTGATCCAGGAAGTATCAAAAGAAGATGGAAGGAGTACACAGAGTCACTGTATCAGAAGGAGTTGGGTGGCACAGAGGAATTTCATGAAATAACATATGAGCAGGAATTTACGGTGATGAAGGGGGATGTTCAAGTTGCTATGAAGGAATTGGCAAAAAACAAGGCTCCAGGAGTTGACACCATACCAACTGATTTATTTCAACAGACACTGCTCACTAAATTGTGCCAGGAAATCTGGAGGACAGCCAGCTGGCCAACTGACTGGAAGAGATTGATATTTGTTCCCATTCCAAAGAAAGGTGAGCCAACAGAGTGTGGAAATTATCGAACAATATCATTGATATCGCATGCAAGCAAGATTCTGTTGAAAATGATCCAAAAATGTTTGGAACAATATGTCAACAGAGAACTGCCAGATGTGCAGGCTAGAAGAGGTCATGGTACTAGGGATATTATAGCTA
>NW_006400106.1:1843387-1844997 GCF_000299155.1 Elephantulus edwardii | reverse complement strand
TGTTGTTGAGTTGGTTCTGTTTCAAAAGACCAGAGAAAAAGAACACTGCCTGGTATTGAACATCCTCAAAATCACTGCTGTGTTTAAAGCATAGTTATAATTAGTGTGTCTATTATCTTGTGGAAAGTCTTCCTCATTTTTGGTCACCCTCCACTTAGCTAAGCAAAGAATCCTTTTCAAGGAACTAGTTCTTCCTAATAACTTGTCCAAAGTACATTATTCTGGCAATCCATGCTGTATTCAACTTTCTTTACCAAGGCAAAACTCAAAGCTATCAATTTTTCTTTGACAGCTTTATATTCATTGTTTAGCTATTGCATGTATATGAGATAATTGGAAATATCATAGCTTAGGGCAGGTCCACCTTAGTCCTCAAAGTAACACTTTGACTTTTGAAAACTTTTAAAAGAAGTATTTTGCTACACTTACTGCTCAATTCAAATGCATTATTTGCTTTCCTGAGGGCTATTTCCATGGTGTTGATTAGAAATCTAGGTAAAGTGAAATCTGTGACGACTTTCACCTTTTCTTTATTAGGATATTGCTTATTGATTGAATTGGGAAGATTCTGTCTTTGTGTTTAGATATGAGGTTATAGTTGTCATTCTCATGGCAAAGGTTGTTAATGAGACTTCAATTTTGATGCTGCTTCTGGTTTTTTTTTTGGTTTTTGTTTTTTTTTTTTTCATAAAGCCCAGCTTCTTGGATTATTTGTTCAGCACACAGAATGAATAAGTATGTTGACTGAATGGGTACAAGTTTCACACACCACTTTCCTGGTTTTAAATTTCACTATATTCCTCATTTTCTCTTGGTCCATGTACAGGTTTCACAGAAACACAATTAATTGCTCTGGAATTTTCATTCTTTATAGTTTGTCCATAATCCATTATGATTAATTAACATAGATATCTTTCTTTTGTTGTCTGCTTTCTGAAAAGGTCTGTTTGACATCAGCAATGTTATACCTCATTCCATGGCTCCTTTTCTGAACCGAGCTTGAATTTCTGTCAGTTCTCTGTTGATGTGCTGCTGGATTTATTTCTTAATTATCTTTAGCAACATTTTATTTATATGTGATATTAGTCAATATGTGATATTTTTCAATAATTTTCATAGTCTGTTGAATCAATTTCTTTAGAATCATCACAAATGTAGATACCTTATTGTTTGAGTAAATAACTTTCTGCTAAATTTCTCAGCCTAGAAAATTGAGTGCTTCATGTGTTTACACATATTTAAGTATCATAGTGTTCCATGAATTCCTGTAACCTGTTTTAAGGATCCTTTTAGCACAGTTTGGATTTTTTTCCCCTTAAGTGCCATTGATTCATGATTAGTTAAATGCTACTTCTTTAAATGATTGAGTTTTGAGTAGTTGTTGGGTGCGGGGACTCTGAATTTTTTCCATCTTTGATGCTTCTTATATCATTCACATTTTTTTAAAAAGAAGCCTTCAGTATTGTGGCCTTTTGCATGAATGCGTTCTTCAGTTCCATCAACTTGAGAAATGTTGTGAAAAGATTGAAATTAAAATAGTCCCTATAGTTCTCAGCTGAATTAAACTCAAGTTTCTATAGTTCTCAGCTAAGTTAAACTCAGGAATTTTT
>NW_006400106.1:1835119-1842805 GCF_000299155.1 Elephantulus edwardii | reverse complement strand
TCCCTTCTGTTGTCTGTTCCACGTTTTTGCATGTTTCATTATAATAAATGCTTTGTCTCTCTGAGCTTCCCTTTAAAATGTTATCTTCAACTGTTTTATTTCATTATTCTTCATTTTGTTTTAGCTATTCTTTGGTTTGGGTTTGGGGTTTTCTTTTTTTTTTTGTTAATTTGCTTTCCCTATTCTTTGAGTATTACAGTGACTATAATAAAGATGGCACAGGAAAGGGCAAGGTTTAGATCGATTACTGATAAGGACACTGTGAGACGTGGACAACTCAATAGCACATAAAAACAACTGAATTTTTTATTTTGTGATTAATTTATACCTAGAACTGTATTTGCAAAAATTTGTTTCATATATTATTGTTGAAAAAATTTTAAAAAGTGTTATTTTATTGTGTTTTCAGCGAAGGCTTACATAGTCTAGTTCTGATTTACCAATTTCTGTGCAAGTTTTTCCATGACATTGGTTATATTTTTCACAATTCAAGAACATTCCAATTATTCCCATGCTGATTGCTTAATTTCCATTAATCTAGTTTCCCTGTCGTCTCTTATATTCCCATTTGTCTTAAACTAATTAAAGCAGACCTTTCCCCTAGTAATATAATCTATTTATTGTTAAGAAATGTTAGTGTAAATATAATAATATTGTGTTGCTGTTGTTGTTGTTGTTGTTATGTGCCATCGAGTCATTTACAACTCATAGCGACCCTATGTACAACAGCCCTAAGCCCTGCTCTAACCTGTGCCAGTCGCATTGCCTCTGACACACCCATCCCGATTACTCCAGTCACTGAATCAATCCACCTCATAGAGGGTCTTCCCCTCCTGCGCTGTCCCTCCACCCTACCAAGCATGATGTCCCTCTCCAAGGATCTGTCTCTCCTATGTCCAAAGTATGTCAGACGAAGCCCAGAATCCTTGCCTCCAAGCAGCAGCCTGGTTTAACCCTTTCCGGGATGAATCTGTTTGTTTTCTTGGCAGTCCAGGGTACATTCAATACTCTTCTCCAGCACCACAGCTCAAAGGCATCAATTCTCCTTCTATCCTCCCTAGTCATTGTCCAACTCTCTAATGCATAACAAGTGATTGCAAAGACCATGGCCTGTATCAGGCACAGTGGACTTTCCCATCGCAATACAATTTTTTATTTCCTGGCTGCTGGTGCCAAGAGTGTTGACCGTGGAGCTGAGCAAACTGAAGCTGTGAATAATATCAATCTCTTCGCCATCCATCCTGATGCTACCAATTGGTCCAGTGGTGAGAATTTTTGTCTTCTTGACATTGAGCCTCAGTCCATACTGAAGGCTGCAGTCCTTGACCCTCTGCAGCAAGCATTTCAGGTCCTCCTCAGTTTTGGCAAGCAGGGTTGTGTTCTATTATAAATATAATATTGTTGTTGATTGCCATTAAGGTTGACTCATAGCACCTCTATGAACAAAAGACCTAATGACTTTCCATAGTTATTAAATATAATGTTAGTGTAAATATAATATTAAATATGGTCCATATTAAAATTTACTGTTTTATCCCAATAAAGTTCTATTTTTCTTTCTTTCATGACATTGACAATATTATGGACATTGGTCCATTGTTTTGCATCAAAACCAAATCCAATGCCTGGAATTGATTCAGACTTACATAGTCCCTATATCAGGTTTCTGAGGTATCTTTAAATAAAGTGTTGAGAACGACAGGATAATAACTATACACATACAAGGAAGAATTGTTAATACCACTATCACTCAAATCTATGCTCCAATAAACAGAGCCAAAGAGAAGGAAATAGATGATTTCTATCAAATTTGCAGTTAGAAATTGATTGACCATCCTGTTAAGATGCATCAATAATAACAGGTGACTGAAATACAGATGTTAGAAATTAGGAAGAAGGATCAGTAGTCAGAAAACATAGACTTGGTGACTGAAATGAGCTGGAGTTACAATGATAAGATTCTACACAATCAATGAGTTAGTAATTGCAAAAATCTTTTATAACAAACATGAACATAGGTTATACACATGGATTCCATCTGATAGGACGGAATTGTTAGAGAAGTTCAATATCAGCAGTGAAAACTAGTCCAGGTGCTGATTGTTGAACAGATCATTAACTACTTACATGTAAGTTCAAACTGAAGTTAAAGAAGGTCAAATCAAATCCAAAGGAATACAAATTTCAGCTTGAGTTTATCCCTCCTGAATTTAAACACCAACTCAGGAACAAGTGTGTGGCCTTGAACACGAGTGAATGAAGATCAGATGAGCTGTGGAAATATATAAAAAATATCATCCATGAAGAATGAAAAAGATTTTTACAAAGAGAGAAGAAGAAGAAAAGGCCAAGATAGATATCAGAAAGGACCCTGAATATTGCCCTAGAGTGTTGGGAAACTGAAGCAAAGGGAAGAAGTCAGGAAGTTAAGGAGCCGAATAGAAGATTTTGAAGGGCAGCTCAGAAAGACAAAGTATTATAATGAAATGTGCAAGGAGCTGGAGTTGGAAAATCAAAAGGCCAAACTCGCTCAGCATTTCTTAAGCTAAAGGAACTAAAGAACAAATTCAAGCCTGGAGTTGCAATACTTAAGGATGTTATGGGTAGATATTGAATGATCCAGGAAGCATTAAAAGAAGATGGAAAGAGTGTACAGAGTCACTGTACTAAAAAGGATTGGCTGACACAGAAGACTTTCAAGAAACAACATATAATCAAGAGGCAATGGTGATGAAGGAGGAAGTTCAGGCTGCTCTGAAAGACTTAGAGAAAAAAAATAAAGCCCCAGCAATTGATGGAATACTAATTTAAATATTTCAGCAAACATGCTTCCTTGGATGTGCTCTAGGTTGTTCCAAGAAATCTGGAGGAAAACTACCTGGCCAGTTGACTAGAAGATACTGTTGCAGACCAAGGGTAAAGTAGTTTTATGATTATTAATAAAGAGACAGACAGGCAATAATAAGATAAAACAGAGTCAAGACAGAGGGCTAGTAGTTTCATCCACTGAAGGGTCCCATTCCAGCTTCCCTGTATCTTTACTGAAAATTATCAGTAAGTAAATTACAAAAAGAATTCAATGCAAATGAAGCCAAGCTCTTCCTATTGAAAACCTTTGCTTGACTCAGGAGGGAGGGGTCAGCAAATACAATGCAAGAATCTGGCAAACTCTTAATGACTGCCTTAGTGCCTTAGGGTGAATTCCAGAGCCTGCCTCCCCCACATTTGGTTTGTTATAACTATTTAGTATTGGCTTCCCAGAGATACTCATTTTTGTTTCCTTTCCAAAAAAAGGTTACCTGACAGAGTGTGGAAATTATTGAACAGTATCGCTAATATCACACAGAAGCAAAATCCTGCTGAAGATTATAAAAATAACTGGAACAGTACGTTAGCAAAGAACTACCAGAAATATAACCTGGGTTTAGAAGAGGTTGAGGCACTAGAGACACATTATTGCCAATGTCAGATGGGCTTGGCAGACCTGAGGAATGTCTATTTGTTTCATTGATAATGCAAAGGTGACTGTGTGGACCACAATAAACTGTGGCTAACCTTGAGGTAAATGGGAATCCCAGAACATCTTTTTGTGCTCATATGAAACCTATATTCAGACAGGAAGAAATGGTCAGAACAGAGCAAAAAAACACTTCAAGGTTAAAAATCAGGAAAGACATGTGTCAGAGATGCATCTTGTCTCCATACCTTTTAAATCTATACGCAAAACAGATCATTGAGGAGATTGGGCTTTATGAAGAGGAACATGGCATCAAGATTGAAGGAAGATTCATCAACAACATAACAATATGTTACGCAGATGACACAATCTTTCTTGTGAAAACTGAGGAGGACCTAAAGTGCTTGCTACAGAAGGTCAAGGACTGCAGTCTTCCATATGGATTGAAGGCCACCATCAAGAAGGCAAAGATCCTACCACTGGGCCAATTGGCAGCACTATGATGGATGTAGAAGAGATTGAGGTTATTAGCAGTTACAGCTTGCTTGGCTTCACAATGAACACTCTTGGCACTATTGTTGTTGTTTATTGCCTTTGAGTCAAGCACGACTCATAGTGACCCTATGAACAAAAGTCCTGGAGACCCTCCACAATGGTTGACATTTATCAAAGTTCATAGAGAAGCATGTTGTTTAGGAAGTGGATGCCATTGTTAGCACTAGCAGTCAGGAAATCAAAAGATTAATTGTTCTGGGAAAATCTGTGGTCAGGGACCTCTCCACAGTACTGAGAAGCAATGATGTCAATCTAGAGACTAAAGTATGCCTGATCCAGGTCATGGTCTTCACAATTACTTGCTATGCATGAGATAGCTGGACAACAATGATTAAGGATGACAGAAAAATTGATGCCTTTTAGTTGTGGTACTGGAGAAGAGTCTTTAACATATGGTGGACTGCCAAGAAAACAAATAGGTTCGTCTTGGAGAGGATGAAACCAAGTTTCTCCTTGGAGGCTAGGATTTTGAAGCTCTGTCTCACATATTTTGGGCATGTGGCCAGGAGAGATTGATTCTTGGAGGAGGTCATGCTCAGAAGGGTGGAGGGACAATGCAAGAGAGGATGATTCCAGATGAGATGGATTGATACAGTAACAGAGGCCATGAGGGTAGGTGTGTTGGAGTCAATGAGACTGGCTCAGGACAGGACACACTTCAGAACTATTGTACATTGTGTCACTATGAGTCTCAGGTGACTCAATAGCACATAACAACAACAACTACTATTTTTATCTTTCACCTATAGATTGACCACTGAGCATTTCATTTCTGGCTGATAAATTGTGGCCCTTGGGCCAGTTCTTCATTTTTTTGGGTCAAACATTCTTCTAGGTCGTATAGTCCTGGTGTGTCTACTTCCCAGACAGAGGCTGCTTGCAATTGCTATGTAGCTGAATGCTGTAACACTGAAATGTCAAATGTGATAATGGTTACCCGTGGTGGACAGTTTGGTGGGGGTCCCCAGTTAAAAAAAGCTTGGAAGCAGGAGTGGCATCCACTTCCATAAATAACTTACCTCCAGAAACCCGATGAACTTGGAGCAAGGATGAAAGTCACACAAGGCTCAAGAACTTTCATTTATAGGGTCGCTATGGGTCGCCTACAACTCCTTGGGACTTAAAAACAACAACAACATCATTATGTGTTTAGAATCTCTAAAATAAATATCTGCTCTTAACTAGATCCAAGTAAAAGATGGTTGGTTGTGTTCCCCGCCCCCCTCCCCCAAAATTACAACATATATAATATCGTGTTCTTTATTGAACATCGCATTTGGAGACATATGTGTGTCCAAGTTCAAGGAATGTTAAATTTGATCACTTGGTTTAGGTAGTATCTATCAGTATTTTTCATTAGCTAGCACGTTTTCCTTTCCTGGTGATAATTAATAATCTGTAAAATCTTAATTTGAGATTCTGTAATTACTTGTCTTTCAAAATAGCCTTTTATTTAATAGTTTTGAAATCCATTTATTATTTCTGTGATTTAATCAAATTGATAATGTAAAACTATTATAATTTCTTCTTCATTCATTTTATATCAATTTATGATTATTTTCAGAGTATCACTAAAGGGAATTCTTGTGGTAAAAACCATTAGGAGTTATGACGCTAATCCAAAGATTGAGTTGGTTTGGTGATTGAACTCCACCAATGGTTCTGTGGAGGAGCCATGAGCAGTCTCTTCCCATGCAATTTACAGCCTTGGAAACTCAATGGATGTTCAGCTATGAGTCATTTTCCACATAATGGAAATGAGAGAGATTGTGAAGTAATGCATTCTTTTCAAAATATAATGTACTATATTCCATCCTATCCATTATTTGTTAGAATGTATCTTAGAGCTCTGATTACTCAGTGATAGAGAGCTGTACAGTCAACTCAAAGGCACAGTGTTTGAATTTACCAGCTGCTCTGTGGAAGAAAGAGGAGCAATCTTCTCCCATGCAATTTATAGCCTCTGAAAACCCACTGGAGGGTCAGCTAATTGTAGGTTTCAACTGGACAATACACAACAACAATAACCTCTTTTATTCCCAAATGTGGCCAATGAAAGACCTATCAAATGCTGTCATCCATTTCAGTTTTGCTATTCGCTTAACTTCATTATTAGAAATAAGCTTTATGTATAATTGAAAACAGTTTTCAGTCATATTTATAGTAACACTGAATCTCTTTTATGAAATTTCCTTTTGCCTGTGAAAAACCCAATAGCTCACCTCTGCCATGTAAATTGCTTATTTTTATAACAAAAAAGCTGATGTGAACATCAACAACATTTATTTGTTCCAACAGAAAACTGAGGTGGTGAGGAAAACTGTCTTCATGAAAGGTAGAAATGTGTCAATCAAGAGGACCACAGCTGAGACCTACTTACCTACAGTCAATATTGCTGTGATCGTAAGCTGGCAGAAATAGCAACGATAATTTGGTAGCTTACTACATTCTTAATGCAAACTCTATGGAGAGTGAGAACCTCCTGGGAGTTTACTGTCTGAGCCATCAACACCCTCACACCTTCATGGGTTTTACCTTCAGGATGTTCATTATACTCTCCTGACCAAGAATCAAGAAAGACATTTTCAAGGCTCTTGAGGGGAAGAGTGGCAAAAATGCTATAGAAATAAACCCAGAGTGTTCTCCATAGTAAAGGCATATTCTTTAGTCAAAGAAACAAAAAGAAAGAAAATATTCTCTAACCCAATTCACCAAATCCAATCCATTGCCTCAAGTTGATTCCAACTCAGGGGTAACTATTGAGTTGCTAAGGCTATAAATCTTAAAAGGAGCATATGCCTCATTTTTCTCTCAAGGATCAACTGATGTCCTCATTGTAGTCCTCCTTTAGCTTCTTTGTGCCACCTAAATGGAGCAGGTGGCGCTAAGAGGCACTTATGCGGCCAAAGACCAAGGACAACTAAACCCCAAATATTTTACCATGGATTCTGACCCATAGCACCTATAAAAGACAGAAAAATGTTATTGTTGTTGTTAGGTGTTGTCTAGTTGAGTACAATTCATAGCCATCCATTGAACAACAGATCTATACCCTATCTTATCCTGTGCCATCCTCATCATCTCTGACCTACTTGAACCCATTGCTGTATGTCACCACCATGTCAATCCATCTGATTGAGGGTCTTCCTCTCTTTCACTCACCCTCCACTTTTCTAAGCATGATACTTCTTTTCAAGGAAAGACAGAATATAACTACCTAATACAGATTCCTGGTATTTTTTGTGTCAGCTGCCTTATCTGAAGTTCAACCCACAATGCATTTCATGGAGAAGATATGAGAGGCTATTTTTGTAAAGATTTCCTAAACAACCCAAAAATCCACTGCCATGGAATCTCATAGTAACCCACCATCAGGTTTCTAAGACTGAAAGCCTTTATGGAAGGAGACTCTCCATCTTTATCCCACAGAACAGCTAGTGAGTACTAACCACAGACCATTCACTTAGTCTCATAAAACAGAATTTTAAAATTATTGAACAATATAATCAATATCATATCTAAGCAAAATATTATTGTTGTTGTTAGGTGCCATTGAGTTGAGTATGACTCATAACAACCCTGTTGTTGTTGTTGTTATGTGCCGTCCAGTCGTTTGCGACTCATAGCGACCCTATGCACAACAGCCCTAAACCCTGCTCTATCCTGCGCCAACC
>NW_006400106.1:1802363-1835019 GCF_000299155.1 Elephantulus edwardii | reverse complement strand
AACCCTGCTCTATCCTGCGCCAACCGCACTGCCTCTGACACACCCATCCCGATTACCCCAGTCACTGAGTCAATCCATCTCATAGAGGGTCTTCCCCTTCTGCACCATCCCTCCACCCATCCAACCCCCCCCCATCTTGTGCTATCCCTATACTTCCCGATACACAAGAGCCCATTGCAGCAGTCAGCATGCCAATCTATGTTCATAGGGTTTTCAAAAGCCTGTTATTCAGGAAGTAGATTTTTTATCCTGCTTCCTATACTGTGTTAAACAGGAAGCTTCACCAAAACCTGTCCACCGTGAGTAACCCTCAGGTCTTTGACACACCAGTGGCACAGATTTCAGTATCACAGCAATCCTAAGTTATCTCAGTAAAGCAAACTGACAGACAAGTCCTGTACCACTTAAAACAAATGTTATTGGAACTCTGGTGGCCTAGTGGCAAGAAGCTGCACTGCAATCCCAGAGGCACACAGTTCAAATCCACCAGATGCTTTGCCAGAGAAGGAGGGACAATCTCCTCCTGTACCAGTCAGATCTGATTTGACGGTACACACAAATAATAATAATGATAAAAAAATAATAAAAATGTTATTGAAGATGATATAATAATAATAATAATAAATGTTAGAACAATGTATTGACTGTGTAGAGAAATGCCAGAAGTTTATGTTGAGTTTAGAAGAGTCTACAACCACAGGGATAGCATTGATGATGTCAGATGTACCTTGGCTCAGAGCAGAGAATATTAAAAAAATGTCTTTTTGTGTTTTATTGACTATCCAAATATTGTGTGGTTCATAACAAAATATGGCTAACTTTGGTAAGAATGGGAATTCAAGAACACTTAATTATGTTTATGCAAAATTGATACCTGCTCCAAGAAGTTGTGTGAACAAAGCAAGGGAACACAGAAAGCACAGTTTGGAAATGGGAAAGTTGTGTGCCAGAGGCTATAACTGTTCTCCATACCTGTTCAATTTATATGCTGAGAAAATAATTTGAGAAGCTGGGCTTTATGAACAAGAGTGTGGCAACAAGTTCGAGAAAGACTCAACAATTTGTGTCATGCAGGTGACACAATTTTGCTTTCTGTAAGCGAGGAGTGCCTAACACACTTGGTGCAGAAAGATCAAGGACTGCAGCCTTCAATATAGATTACATCTCAACAAAAGTCAATTAAAAATCCTTACCACTGAGCCAATAAGCAACAGTGTGATAGATGGAGAAAAGATTGAAATTGTTGATGATTTAGTATAGCTTGGTACCAGAACTCAGGAGATCAGGAGATATGAAGCAATGGGAAAGTCTGCTATCAGTGTTCTCTCCCAAATTCTGAAGAGTAATGATAGTTTAAAGACTAAGGTGCACCTGATTCAAGCCACGCTTTTTTCCAATCATCTGTCATGCATCTTAGAGATGGACAGTGAATATAGATGACATGAAAGGAATTGATACATATGAGTTTTGGTGTTGGAGAAGAGGGATGAACATTCCATGGACTATCAAAAATGACATAGATATGTCTTGGAGAAAGTGTAGCCAGACCGTTTCTTGAAGGCAAAGATAGTGAAGTTTTGTGTCACATATATTGGACATGTTGTTAAGAGAGGCTATTTCTTGGAAAAGAATGTCATGGTTGGTAAGGATAGTGATGGAGAGGAAGACTCTCAAAAAGATGTATTAATAGAATATCTGTGGCAATGGACTCAAATGTGTCAAAATAACAAGGATAGTACAGGATAGAACAGAGATCATATTTATTGTTTATAGGAACATGATCAGTTGTGCTTGCTTCTATAGACTTAACAGCAACAACAGTATGCCACCAAGACTCTTTCCTCTAAAGATTAGAGCCTTGGAAACCCAATGGAATATTTCTACTGTGTACTATAGTGTTCCATCCTATGGGGCAACTCTACTCAGTCCTATGTTATTGTTGTTGTTATGTGCCTTGAGTCTACTGCAACCCATAGAAATCCCATGAACAGCAAGCGACCTTGCCCTATCCTGTCCTATAGGATCACTGTAAACTAGAGTCAATTTGCCTGTAATGGATGACCTTTAGAGAAACAGATCTCCTGGGCTTTTCTACAGAAGAGTATTTGACGAGTTTGAATTGCCAAGATTTTGATTAACAGTCAAGTGCTTAGCCATTATACCAGTAGGATTTTTTCTGAAGGATACAGGCCAATTAGAAGGCTGATTTACCCAACATCTCACCCTACCCTACATAAGTGTTGTTGCTTATGTTGTATACCTTCTATTTGAAAACAGTAGCTCATCTTTCTACTTTTGAAACAGATGTTGAATTTGAACCCTTTCCCTTTGAGTTTACAGCAAAACTCCTCACCACTAGGTCACTAGAGCTCCCTACAATATCAGTTTATTGATGTGTGGCATCAAGTGGGAACCAACCCATAGCTGACCCTACAACAGGTTTTCAGAGGGAGTAAGTCACACAGGAAGAGACTGCCCATTCTTCTCCACTAGAGCTGCTGGTGCATTCGAGCCAATGAAACTGTGGATTTGAACTATATCAATAGGTCTTCAATATAGTAACTCAAATTCATTGCTCCACAGTTGATTCCAGCTCAACATGATTCTTCACTGGATGTTAGAGGTTGTGAATCTTCACAGAAGGAGATTGCTCATGTTTCTCCTGAGGAGCTATTGGTGGATTCAAACTTCTGGAAAATGCAAACAGTAGATTACAATTTTTAAAAGAGACAAAATGTAAGGTTTTAGGGAAGGCCAGATAACAGCCAAGACAGAACAGGACACTAGAGGAATTTATAGCCTTCGACAGCTACAGCTACCAACCAAGAAACCAAATCTGTTATTTTAGAATTTATTCTGATTCTAACTTATAGTGACTCCTACAGTTAAGCAAACTTAACTTGATGTTATTAAAACTTAACTTTATGCTATTACACATAACCTGCTCCAGGCCAGATGAATATAAAACCTACAAGTTTGTTTCCAATAAAACATTACAAGACACGCTAAATTTCAAAAAACAAAAATATAGTGAAAATGTCCTCTTTTCCTTAAGACATTTTCAGTTTCTATTTAAATCAAGATAGAACTAGACTGTTAGGTTTCTGTTTCTAAAATATTATAGATTGTCTAATTTTTGCTTAAAGGACATGAGGTCTTAAATAACATCAAGAAGGATTTAATTATAACTTGAGTAATATTGAAAAGACTATACTTAATTGATAGAGAGACTGGCCATTTTCCTTAGGAACAGAAAAACGAAAATGAATTATTTGTATTGAAGGAACCTGCTGGCTTTATGGTCACATCTGCTAACCCGTCTGCATCCTTGGCTCACAGAGATTCCCATGACTGCTGAAAAAAGAGCTATGCTGTCAGAAACATTTCCCCTCTGTGTAGCCCAGCATATTTCAGTCGTCTGTGTTCCCAAAACTCGTGGTTGAAAAATACTCAATCCCATGCCTACATTTCCTGAAAAGAAGATCAGCCCAAGGGTGATTCAGTAACACATAAACCTTGCTCTCCAGACACAAATATGAATAACAATTCAGAAAAAACACTGGCATAAAAATGATAGAAACCTCATCATGTAAAATGGCAAAGTCAATCCTATTATTAGCTAACACAGATTGAGTGTTCTTGGGCCTTTGGTGGTGCCAACAATGGGCTAGGTGCTGTAGAGAACATGGAATTAGACAGTGTTCCTGCCCAGGGGGCTCATAATCGAATCAGACAAACCAGACAATAACACTGTCCAGCAGTCTAGAATGGGGAGAGCTGGGTTTACATGGGGAACTTAAGGTCACTTTGTCCATTGAGATAGTTGGTTTTTCTCCATCAAACCTGCCTCTCCTCCAGTGTTATATGAATTTTGGGGAAAGCCTCAACACACCTTCCTTTTCAACATCACTCAGGAAGATTGTTGTGAAACATCACCCAGAGAGACTGTTTGGAAAAGAGAATTTGATGAGTTTTCACTTATGTTACAGGACTTAGGGTACCTTCTAACAAGCTACATGGGCAGGTATAAGGAATAGTCTTATTGCAGAAGTAAGGAACAACTCCGAGGACCAGAGTCACACAGGACAAGATGCTGAATTGTATAGCAGAATGTCCCACAGAGTGCTCTATGGGCACAGAGCTCTACTGTACCTGCAATACATGTTAGCTGTTTAGTGATGGATTCCTTCCTATTTTCATCATCATGAGGATGGCGTGAGATCTTGACAGTAGGTTAGGCTGCTTGAAACAGACAACTGGGATTTGGATGTCAGATATTTGTAGGATATTTCTGGGATGCTCAGTAGCTTGGCACCTACGTATTCCTCTTGGGGGAAAGTGGTTATCCCTGTTTCTGTAGATTTCTGAGTTTACAAAATAAGACAATGATGTGAAAAGTCTACTCAGAGTTTGGTTACTGGACTTCCTATGTCCTTCACTAGTGCTGTGCTTATGCCTATTATAGAACTAAACTAACAATGTTCTGGTCAATTCCTCTTCCTTTGCATCCATCTATAGCACTTAAGAATTGCCGTAGTTATTTCCATTACATGTTTGTCAGTGGATTCGTGCAGTCAAAATTGAAGTTAAGTCAAATTCTGTATGTTCTTCAAATTCCCAAGAAGGCCTCAAGTAGTGCAGTTTTTATAAACATTCCTACAGTCTTCAAAATCCAAACTTGCTTTAAATAAATAAAGCCAGGTCAAGAACCCCAACTTTATTTTTAAGTATATTGAATTTTTCCCATAGTTAAAGAGTTAAGAAAGGCAGAGCGGTGTAGGGAGGAAAGAACAAGAGAATGGAGAGAAGAGGAGAGAGATTGGAGAGGAGGAGAGGAAAGAAGAGCTACAGATAAATGCTGATAGTAGAATATGCACATTATTTTCAGTCTGTAGTCACAAGCGACTCGACGGCACATAACAACAACAACACAAACTATTAAACAGATAACTGAAAGTTTGGCTGTTTGAATCCACTAAATGCTCTGTAGGAGAAAAATGGACAGTCTCTTTCCATAAAGATTTACAGTCTTTGAATTAGAAACCCAATGGAAGGTTGTTTTGAATCATATCTAACTCAACCTCAATGTGTTTTGCTGTCACTGTCAGTATTATCTGAACCCTGAAAAGTATTTACCTGTGGGATGGGGGTTGATGAAGTCCTCGTGTGCTGGCCCTTCTCTTCCCTTCTGAAAATTCCTACTCTTCACCTTCCATGTGTACCCAACGGTTTCTGGTGCTGCCTTGACCTGCAAGGCCTCTAAGTCACATTTACCTGTGGGGTAGAGGTTGCTGAAGTATGACTGTTTTAAGAAAAACATTTGTGAAATGATAAGCATGTGATTACTAAATAACAATCTGGCTTCTTTAAAGTTCTACAAAGACTTTGTTGACTTTTAACAGAAGAATGACTTAAAATTGTGTAATATATTGCAGACTGATTTCCAACAAGAGCAATGGATTCATATCCAGATGATCTTGGAGTCCATCAGCTGGTGACAGACAAAAGACCAGAAGAAGTGTGTTTCAAATATCATGTAAACATATTAGTTCTCATAACTAAGCCAAACTCAACATTACCAGAGTTAAAGTGAATTAAAGGACTTGTCACACACATATAGGTTGTCTTCTCCCCCTAGGAAACAGGCCTTGGGAAAAGTTGGTTTTCTGAAGAGAAAATAAAAAAATCTAGAAAGAAATATTTATTTAATTCTCTGATAGATTGATAAGGTAGATGTTTCCTATTTAATCTTAAACTAGTTTCTCATTTCTAACTTTATGACGAAATTCCATCTTTAGCTGGATGAGGACCCCTTCTAGAGATTTTTCCATTAATGAGCAAGCAGATTTACCTTTTTCACTGGGGAACATTATAACCAATGTTAGTTGGATCTTACTGGAAAGCAGAGAGTACCAGAGGAATGTCTATCTGTGTTTGAGGGACTTTGCAAAGGCATTTGACTGTATGGATCACAACAAACTGTAGCTGACTCTGAGAAGAATGGGAATACCAGAGCACTTGATTGTGCTTGTGTGAAATCTATATTGGACCAGGAGGCAGTCATTAGAACAGAGCAAAGAAACGCTGCTAGTTCAAAATCAGGAAAGGTGTACGCGGGATGTATCCTATCTCCGTAACTTTTTAATCTATATGTGGAACAGATAAACTGGGAGGCTGGGGTCTATGAAAAGGAATTTGGAATCAACATTGGAGAAAGGCTCTTCAACAACCTGAGTTATGCAGATGACATAATCTTACTTGCTGAAACTGAGAAGGACCTGAGACATTTGTTGTAGAAGGTCAAGGGCTGCAGCCTTTAATATGGATTGAAGCTCAACATCAAGAAAGTATAATTTCTCACCACTGGAATATTGGCAGCACTATGATAGATGATGAAGAGATTGAGATTGTTAACTATTAGAACTTTCTTGGATCCACAATCGATACTCTTGGTACCAGCAGCCAGGAAATCAAAAGGCAAATTACACTGGAGAAAATCAGGGATCTCTCCAAAGTACTGAAGGACAATGAAGTCAATATAGAGATTAAGGTGCACCTGATCCAGGCCATGGTCTTCATAATTACTTGCTATGTATCAGAGAACTGGACAATGACTAAGGAAGATAGAAGAATTGATGCCTTTGAGTTGTGGTGTTTGAGAATTGTACTGATTATATACCATAGGCTGTTAAGAGAACAAACAGATTCATCTTGGATAGGGTGACATTATGCTGCTCCTTGGAGGCAAGGATTTTGAAGCTCCATCTGACATACTTTGGGCATGCAGCAAGAAGGACCAGTCCTTAGAGAAAGACATCCTGCTTGGAAGAGTGAAGGGACAGCCCAAGAGAGGAAGACCCTGGGTGAAACGAATTGACTCAGTGACTGGGGTAATGGGGGTAGATGTATCAGAGACAATGAAATTGACTCAAGATAGAACAGGGTTCAGAGCTGTTGTACATAGGGTTACTAGGTATTAGAGTCAACTCAATGGCATATAACAACAACAACAACAACATTTTTGGTAGATATTATAAAAAATCCTTATGAATTCTATTTCAGTGATGAGAAAAAGTGTGTATTTTATAGATATACTCTTATGAAACATTAAATATCTTCATAAGATAATTAAATTGGAACTTCTTATTACAGAAAGTAATTTGTCAAATTTTACAAATTAGAAAAATGTCTCATGCATCTGTCTCCTGAGGACTAAGTGTTGGGTTTAAACCCGTCACTTAGCAGCTGAGCATACGCCACCACTGAAAGCTGTAGTAACTTAGCTGTAAGAAGTTCCACTGACAATACAAAGGCAGTTGGTTCAAATTCACTAGCTGCCTGAAAGTAAAAGAAAAATCTCGCATTTGCTATTTATAGCCTCTGACAACTAACTCACTGGAAGATCAACTATGCGTCAGTTCTGACTAGACAGCACGTAACAACAGCATAACCACTGTGTTATTAAGTTTCCCTTTGACATTGAAGTGACTTAGAAAAATTGAATCAGCATAGCTGCTGCTGAGTAAGTTCTAACTCCTGGCTGCTCCACATGTGCCGGGGGAAAATAGGGCCCTATAGGATTTTCATGGCTTTGGTCTTTTGGAAGCAGATTTTCCAGCCTTTCTTCTTAGTTGTCTCTGTGAGTGAAAACCACCAAGTTTTTTATTAATAACCCGCCATTTAACCTTTTCTACCACCCAAGGGATTTCTGAAGTGATTTACACTAGATCAAATGTCTTGAGTGGCAATATAGGACAAAATTTAAGTCTTCTAAATATAATACTGTGTCTCTTAAAAAGCAAATAAGAAAAGGGGGGGAGCTATTGTAGTGAGGTTTTGGGTTTTCTTTTTTACTTTTCCGGTCTGAGATAATTTCTGATTATTGTAAAAAGAGCAAGGGCTACATGGGGCAGCTATATCTGATCTTTACCAACTTCACAGAGGGAGGTCCCTGTCAATAATATCAACAATACAAAACTAATTCCCAAGAGTTCAGATATGTCCACCATGCTCCTGCACATCTTTGTACTCATCCCAACACCAATCATATTGCTTTATTGGGTCCAAAATCCCATGACATAGCTCACAGACCACACAGAACTATTGTTGTTGTTGTTGTTATGTGCTGTCGAGTCATTTGTGACTTATAGCGACCCTATGTACAACAGCCCCAAACCCTGTTCTATCCTGTGCCAATCGCATTGCCTTTGACACACCCATCCCGAGTACCCCAGGCACTGGATCGATCCACCTCATAGAGGGTCTTCCCCCTCCTGGGCTGTCCCTCCACCCTACCAAGCATGATGTCCCCCTCCAAGGACCTGTCTCTCCTCACAACATGCCCAAAGTATGTCAGATGAAGCCCCAGAATCCTTGCCTCCAAGAAGTAGCCTGGTTTAACCCTCTCCAGGATGGATCTGTTTGTTTTTTTGGCAGTCCATGGTACATTCAATACTCTTCTCCAGCACCACAGCTCAAAGGCGTCAATTCTCCTTCTATCCTCCCTAGTCATTGTCCAACTCTCTGATGCATAACAAGTGATTGCAAAAACCATGGCCTGTATCAGGCGGACCTTAGTCTCCAGAGAGACACTGTTGCTCTTGAGTATTTTGGAGAGCTCCCTAACCACAGACTTTCCCATCGCAATACGTTTTTTTATTTCCCGGCTGCTGGTGCCAAGAGTGTTGACCGTGGAGCCACAAACAGAAATTAGAAAAGTTAAAAAGCTTTAATTCAGGTTAAAAACAGAATACAATCAGGATAGCTTCCCAAATGTGTTTGCACGCACCTTGGCCTTGAGTTTGTGGCTTTAGGCTAATGTTGCAAAATTCTCAGTTCTAGCAATTACAGCTCTCCTCACACGTCTCCCATCATAGTCCTTCAGCAAACTTGGGCAAAAGGCTCTTAGTCCTGAATCAATGGCATAGTATTCCCCAAGTCCACTCTGTATCATTCCAGGTCTCTGTTTCTCTGCTGTGGCTGCTATGGCTGTTGTTCCCATAAGTCCAAGGATGACTCAAGAATCTCTTGTCCTGAATGATGTAGTACACTGTCTTGCTGCTTCTTTGCTAGCAATGAAGTTTCTCTCATTCTACTGCTAATTTGTTCCATTTAATGACTAGACTAGCCAATCCCCTTGTGGATTGGTAAAACTACTCAATCCCCTTGTAGACAGGTGAACTTACCTTATTTACATATTCCTACCCATCAAAGTAAAAGTCAATGGCTAAGAAACCATTTTGAACATTAAACTCTGCACACCACACATATGTAAAAAGAACAAAGGCTGCATAGGATCAGCCCTATCTGACCTCTACCAACTTCACACAAAGGAGGTCCCTGTCAACAATATCAAGAACACAAAACTGATTCCCATGAGGTCAGACATGTTCCCCCATGTCCCTGCACTTCTTTGTACTCATCCCAACACCAATCTCACTGCTTTCCTGAGTTCAAATTCCAATGCAATAGTTCACAGACCACACAGAATCATCTTAAGGAAGTCAAAAGCCTATAATTCATGTAAATAGCACAATAGAATCAGTCAGGAAAGCTCCTCTCAGACACCTCAGTCATGGGCTTTATCACTTTAGGTCAATGTTACAGAGCAATTAGTCCTGCCAATTATGGCTCCTTCCCCCCTCCCCTGTCATCCAACAAACTTGGGCAAAAGCTCTTAACTCTGGTTCCATGGCAGGTAACAGTCCAAATGTCAGCTCCATTTCATGTCAGGCATCTGGTCTTCTGCTTTGGCCATGGCTGCTGCTGCTGTAGGTCTATCTGATGCAGGAATCTCTGGCCAGGAAGGGTGTGCACTGTGTATCTGCACTTCTTTGCTGGTGGTGAGACACTCTCATGGATCCACGCAATTAAATGGCAAGACTAGCCAATCCCCTTGTGAATAGCCTAACACATCCTATTCTCATAGTCTCACCCATCCACATGGCAAAGTCCAAGTTAAATGGTAAAGAATAAGAACAGACATATCCACAAATATAACAGAGACTTTAGGATCCTTCTCTTAATAGAACAACTTGACAGAAAACCAGTAAGAATCTAGAGGAATTCAACAGCACCATCAATACACAAGATATAGCTGGCACTTATACAGACACACTTCCCAGACCTAGTAGAATACACATTTCTTTTTCCCAAATGTTTATGGGACCCCATCTGACTTAATATATCTGGCTTAAAGAAGATTATAAACCTCTTTAGGTTGACAAGGCAGAAAATCTGGGACTGTGCCTAGCTCAGTGAGTCATGTGATCTCATGGAAATCATCATCTGGAGATTATCACCTGGAGAGTGTGGGACTTTGGAATCTCTCCTCTTTGGTGTAACATGTCTCCATCTCATCTAGTTAGCCTTCAGAATCATGGGTGGCCAATTCTCCATCAAGCTGTTCTTGTTTGTTGTGTGTTCTCTGTAAATAATAAATTCGCTTTTGCAACACTACCCAAAAGTCTTATGTGTGTGAGTCAACTGGACTGAATGAATGCAGCACCTGTGATAGAATTTTTATTTCTGATTTATCCTTATCCTTTTAATCTTGTGTCTACTAAAATCTTCCTTCCATAGATGTAATAAATCTGATGCCTGTGCATGCCATCAGGTGAAGTTCATGTGTATAACCTGCATTTATGTTTATTATAAAAGGTATTTGCAATGAATAAATTATTGATTGTGCAGAATTCTATCATTCAATTCTCCAGCCTCATTTCTGTCACCAAATCCATGTTTTCCACTGGACCAAGCAACACCATGGTGTGATTGTTCTTGTTATTATTGTTAAGTGCTGTTGAGTCACCTGAAACTTATAGTAACCCTATGTACAACAACCTTAAACCCTGCTCTATCCTGTGCCAATCTTACTGTCTCTGACACACCTATCCCCATTACCCAGTTCACTGAATCAATCCATCTCATTGAGGATCTTCCTCTCTTGTGCTATCCCTACACCCTCCCAAGCATGATGTCCCTCTCCAAGGACTGGTCCCTCCTTGCAGCATGTCTGAAGTATGTCAGATGAAGATTCAGAATCCTTACCTCCAAGGAGGAGCCTGGTTTAATCCTCTCCAGGACAAACCTATTCATTCTCTTAGCAGTCCATGGTTATTCAATACTCTTCTCCCACACCACAAGTCAAAGGCATGAATTATCTTCTATCATCCCTAGTCATTGTCCAGATCTCTGATGCATTGCAAATAATTGCAAAGACCACGGCCTGTATGAGACACACCTTAGTCTCAAGACTGACATCATTGTTCTTCAGCCTTTTGGAGAGGTCTCTGACAGAAGACATTCCCAATTCAGTACATCTCTTAATTTCCTGCCTGATCGTGCCAAGAGCGTTGATTGTGGAGCCAAGCAAACAAAAGCTGTTTAGTCTCAATCTCTTCACCATCTGTCATGATGCTGCCAGCCCAGTGGTGGGAATCTTTGTTTTCTTGATATTGAGCTTCAATCCATATTGAAGGCTTCAGTCCTTGACGTTATGCAGCTAGTGCTTCAAGGTCCTTATTGGCTTCAGCAAGCAGGGTTGAGCACCATGATAGATGGAGAAAAGACTGAGGTTATTAAAAATTACAACTTGTTCCACAGTCAACACTCTTAGTACCAGTAGTCAGGAAATCAAAGACAAATTGCACTGGAAAAATCTGCAGTAAGAGACCTCTTCAGAGTACTGAGAAGCAATGATGTTAACCTGGAGACTAAGGTGCACCTCATCCAGGGGCCATGATCTTCACAGTTACTTGCTATGCATCAAAGAGCTGGACAATGACTAACGATAACAGAAGGAAAAAAATGACACCTTTTGAGTTGTAGTGCTGAAGAAGAGTCTTGAACTTTCCATGGACCTTCAAGAAAACAAATGGGGAAGAAGAAACCAAGTTTCTCCTTGGAGGCTGGATTTTGAAGGTCTGAGTCAGATACTTTGGGCATGTGGCCAGAAGGAACTGGTCCTTGGTGAAGGACATCATGCTCAGAAGGGTGAGGGGACATGCAGGAAAGGAAGACCTCAGATGAGATTGACTGATACAGTAACTGGGACAATATGGATAGGTGTGTCAGAGTTAGTGGCTCAGGACTGGGCAGGCTTCAGAGCTGTTATACAAAGGGTCACTACGAGTTATAGGTGACTTGACTACAATAACAATAATATCTAGGATTTTGGGACTGTCTTCTAAGGAGTTTGTGTGTGCAGTGTATTTATCTTCCAGTGTTCCTTCATTTATCTTTTTTTTCCTCGATGGGAGAAAGATGAGTAATATCCTCCCATGGGAGAACACCTAATGCATCAGTTTATACTCAATGGCAGTGAAGTTGGTTATTTAATTGTTGTTATTAGCTTGTTTTCTTTAAGAAAGTTCTTTTAGCCGTTATTTTAGAGTATGTTTTCTTGCAACAAATTATTTTCATTTTTGGTTTGTTTTTATTTTTTTAATCAGACAATGTCTTGATTTTCTTCTGTACTCCTGAGAGCTATTTTATTACACAAGACTTCCAGCATCTGAAAAATATTTTTCTACTTCCTTTTTAGGGAGTTCGTTCTGGTGGCCTTGTGGCAAGAAGCTGCACTCCAATCCCAAAGACACACAGTTCAAGTCAACCAGCTACTCCATGGGAGAAGGATGGGCAATTTCCTCTCCTGTGACTAACTGACTCTGAAAAATGGCCGGAGAGTCAGCTATGGGTTGGTTCCAACTCAGCAATGCACAAGAACAACAACAATTTCCTTTCTGCTACCATGATTTCACAGTGAAATTCTGTCATTCAAATGGTTTTCCCCTTTATATAAGATGTTATTTTCCTCTGTGAACTTACAAATTTTTTTTCCTGTTTTCAGTTTCAGGAAGTTTATTGAGAATGTGTCTTGAACTAGTATTGCTTGGTTTTTAACCTAATGGAGTTACCTCAGCTTCTTGAGTTTTTACATCTTTCTTTTTGGCCAAATTTGGAATTTTTGAGAACTTTTCTTAAATACTCCTTGATATCTTTTTATTCTCCATTTAGTATTTTAATGGCATGAATATTTGATCTTTCCTTATTGTCCCATAGGCTCCTGAAGCTTTGTTGTGTTTTTTGTTTGTTTTATTGAGTGTTTTCAGTTTAGTTTTTCTTCATTGTCTATATTGGGCTAATTCTTTTGTTTGACCTTTGAGTTTGCTAACTCCATCCTCTGTTGATGTTGTGAGAATTCAGAATTTATTTAGAATTTCTGTTTTAGTTTACTTTATTCTTACTATTACTATGTTTCCAGCGGTCAGGGTGATGCTGTTTTTGATATTGTCAATTGAAGGTGGAAGTCCAGATTCTCCACTCAGTCTCTGCTGACCTTTTTGTTATGTGTCTTATTACCATTGCATTAGAGTAGGTGGAAGGTCTAACTCCCACAAGATATCTTCTGATGCTGTGGTAGGAGACATCTGATTGCTCCTGAGCGATGGAAAAAGTTGTTACTGAAATAGACCTCCTTTGTACCACTCTAGTCAGGAGAGCCATCTTACTACTGCCATGTTAGAGTATAAATCCTGATTCCCCATATGGTTTCAGTTGACACTCCTAGGGGGAAAGACACGTCAGCTGCTGTTACCATAGAATGTCTTGCTTATACCTATTTAACTTTCTTTAATACCATGAATATGGGAGTTTACAACAGTATGAAGGTGCAAGTTTGGGCTCACTATTCAGATTTGGCTGTGGATAGTTGTACCTATTTTACCCTTTTTCAACTCAAAATCTAAGATATCAGAGATTAAAAGAATCTCAAGACTCTGTTCTTCCCCATGTTCTAATTTCCTTGTTTCTTACTTCTCCTCAACTCTCAACATCTTGTTTTATTTGTTTTCCCATTTCCAGGAGTTTTAGTGGCACATGTAGGATGTGGCCCAGTAATAAGAAACTGCACTGCAGTCCCGAAAGCATGTGGTTCTAATATACCAGAGCTGCTCCACGAGGGAAGGATGGGCAATCTCTTTCCATACAATTAACTGTCTCTGAAAACACCATGAAGGGTCATGAAGGGTCAGCTATGGGTTGGTTTCAACTCAATGGTACTCAACAACAACAACATGCCAATTACATCTTCCTAGAGGCAGAAATTCTGCTCCTTCACTTTTAAAATTTGGTGTAAAATGGAAATTCATATTAGTTCTTAAATGGAATAATGACTGATATGTGGCAATGAACAACATACATCTTTTCCAAAAAAGGATGAGACATCTTTCCAGCCTATTCTCTAAGATGTTATTTTATTGTAAATGTCCTTTTTTAGGTAGTTCATTAATTGCCTACTACTGCTACTGCACAGTCCAATGTACAATACAATGGCTCAAAATCAACTCTGAAGTGAGATAATATAGGATCATTTACTGGCTAAACCACAAACTAAATTATATGACATTATTATTATTGTTAGTAGGTGCCATTGAGTGAACTATTGATTAATAGCAATCCTATGAACTATAGATCTGAACCTTGCCCTATCCTGAAACATCCTCAAGATCTGTTTTATGCTTAAACCTATGGTTGTAGTAACGATTCCAATCTATCTCATTAAAGGTCTTCCTCTTTTCCACTGAACCTCTGTCTTTCACTGCATGATATCTCTCTCCAAGGATTGGCTCCTCTTGAAAATATGTGCAAAGTATGTGTGACAAAGTTTCATCATCCTTGTCTCTGAGGATCACTCTGGTTACACTTCCATAGGCATCTGCTAATTTATCTAAATTTTCTCAACTGTAAATAGAAATAACTACTAGAAATTAAAACTGAATTTAAAATAGGCCATAGCATGAGGGATATCATTGCTGATGTCATATGGATCTTAGCTGAAAGCAGAGAATATCAGAAACTTATTTATCTGTGCTTTATTGACTGTGCAAAGGTATTTGACTGTGTGATACATAACAAATTGTGCCTAGCATTGGAATAAATGGGAATTTCAAAACTTAATGTGCTCATGAAGAAACTTAAACCTAGACTATGAGAAACCATTATCTGAACATGGCAAAAGAACACTTCAGGAATAAAAAGAAAGAAAACTGTGTATCAGGGCTGTATCCTTTCTCCATACATAATTGATCTATATGCTGAGCAAATCATTTGAGAAGTTGGACTATATGAGGAAGAACGTGCCAAGATTTGGAGAAAGGCACATAAACAACATTCATTCAGATGATACAACCTTGCTTGATGAAAGAAAGTTAAAAGGATTTGAAACACTTGTTGTGGAAGATCAAGGACTACATCTCCACATCAAGAAAGCAAAAGGTCATCACTACTGAATCAATAGGCAACATCATGACAGATGGAGAACAGACTGAAGTTGTCAACAATTTTATCTTACTTGGATTTATAATTACATTCTTGTTATCAACAGTCAAGAAATAAAAAGATACACTGCACTGGGAAAATATACTGTCAAGGACCTCTCCAAGGTGCTACAGAGCAATGACGTCAGTTTAAAATCTAACATACAACTGACTCAATGTGAGATCTTTTAAACTACATTTTATGCATCTGATAGTTAAACAATGAATAAGGATGAAAGAAGAATAACTTATGTCTTTGAGAACTTTTATCAACTTTTTTTGTGGTGATGGAGAACATTTCTAAATGTCCCATGGACTGACAAAAGAATAAACACATATATCTTGGATAAAGTGCAACCAGAGTGATTCTTAGAGGCAACGATGACATAACTTCGATCCACATACTTTGGCCATGTCATAAGACGGATTCAGTCCTTGGACAAAAAAAACATGCTTGGATAATGATGAAGATGACACAAGATAGATGTGGAGTTTAGTTTTCAAAATGGCATTCCTAGCCATTGAATTTGACTTTACCATGTGAATGTGCAGGAATCTACAAATAGGGTGTGGGATTCCCTAGTCTCACCAATCCATAAGGGGATTGGCTGGTCTTGCCATTGAATTGACCAGCCTTAGCAGCCACCGTGGAGAGCCATAAACTTGACAAGAAATGGAGAACCAGAGACCTGACATAATATGGGACCATGGGATTGCTACAACTTTGGAACCAGAAGAACTTTTGCCCAAGTTTGTTGAACAACTGTGGGGAGTGTAAGAGCATAAATTGCAGGACTGAGAAGTATAACACATAAAGTCAGGCCTAAACACAAAGTTCACGATTGATATGCCCAGGAAAACCTTATGGTTCTGTGTGGTTTGTTTTTGTTTGTTTTTTTTTTTTAGCTATCACATGGGATTTTATACCCAGTAAAGCAGTAATATTGGTGTTAAGATGAGGAGAAGGAGGTATAGGAGAGTGAGGGACATGTCTGATCCCATGGGAATTGGTTTTGAGTTGTTGTTGGTGTTGATGGGGACAGCTCCCCTTTGTGAAGATGATAAAAATCAGAAATGGCTATCTTCATGTGGTGCTTGCTCTTTTTACAACAGGGCAAGGTATAGCTTTCTTGTTCATAGGGTCACTATGAGTCATAGGCAACTCAGTGGCACTTAATAGCAATAACAACAGCAAAAAAATTGCATGGGACGATATTGGTCATATTTCAGTGGAGGGGCAACTGATGCATCTGAATATGTGCTTTTTGGTTGTCAGCACAGTTCCATATCACTAAGCCGCCATCAGATATCTCAAATATATTGGTGTTTGCTGTCAAGTCAGAATCGGCTAATAGTTGATTGGTGGGTTTTCAGAAATAGTAAATCAACTAAGAAAAAAACTGCCCATTCTTCTCCTATTGGAGCAGCTGGTAGATTTGAACTGCATACCTTTGAGTTTGCGGTGCAGTTTCTTACCAGGCCTTACTACGCCACAAGAGCTCTAAAAAATGTTATAATATGTTATATTCTTTCTCTCTTTGTCATTGCCATTGAATTAGAACAGTCAAAGTTGATATTCCCTTGTATTTCTGAAGTTGTAAATTGTGCAGGAGATTGCCCATCTTTCCTTTTCAGTAGCCAGTGGTGGATTGAAAAAGCCAGAGAGGTGAATTCTTTGTTAGCAGTGAAATTCCTTAAGGACTACACCACAATTCCACATAGTATATTGTTGTTTTTGCTGTTGTTGTTGTTGTTGTGTAGCTTTGAATCCGTACTGACCCACAGCTAACTCTCCAGCAGGTTTTCTGAGGCAGTAATTGCTTGAGAGGAGATTGTTCATCCTTCTCCCATGGAGCCACTGGTGGATTTGAAATTTTAGGATTGCAGCGCTGTGTCTTTCTTACCACTGAGAAGGCCATCTGTTGAAAAGGTCTTATGTATGTTCACTTAAGGTTTTTCATCATTCTATTGGAATTATGTATTTGAATTGTTAGATTTTTTTTCTTCCAACATATATAAAGTTCGCATATTCTTAGATAGTGAAGTAGTGTGTCATCATATTCTCTCATGTGTTATCTTGGTCCATACATTCTAATAGGTGATGAATATTCACCTGTAGTTGGTTTCAAAAAACATAGAGATTTTGTCAGAAAGGAAATCACCTTTATGTATGAATGAAAAATTTTTGATAATTTAGGTAATTTTGGACAAAATAGGTTTTTCAGTTTAGAAGTTTCCAGAGGAGCTGTCTGTACTGCTCAGATTTTATCCAGCTCTCTTTCTCACTTTGGCAACAGAGACCTGATTCTAAACATACCATGAAATAAGCTGTACATTTGGCTCAAGGGCTAATCTATTTGGTCCAAAATGGCACAAAAATCATTAACTAAATGCACGTTGACTTGGAAAGAAGGAGAAAAAGAACTCAAGTGAAAAACGATTCTTTTTTTACCAAAATCAGAGTTTTCTTTCAGTGGCTGCTAGAATTTCAGTGACGCCCAAGAAAGGCAAGAGGCATGAGTCTTTCATGCTTTAAGTGTTAGTGATGACATTAATTGTGAGAAAAGTTACAGAACTTGTCAAGGTTTTGGAAGGTTTAAAAAAGTTTAACTATGTTTTTCAATGTTAAGTCTTAAAAATTTTCATTTGCATGTCCTTTTATTGTTATTCTTTTTGTTTTATTTTTTTATTTTTAGCCTATTTATAGCTGAAGTTGTAGGCTTGCAAAGTACTCTCACTACTGTCATAGTTTTTTCTTAGATCTTTCCAGTATACTGGCATCTCCTCTTATTATTTACAAGAGGAGAAATGGGTCCAGAAGACCAGTTGACTTTTCTTTATAAAGACTCTGAAAACACAAGAAGAGACTAGAATTCCAAAATAATCCATACACTGTTGTTTTTGTTGTTGTTAAGAACTGTCAGGTAAGAACTGACCCACAGCTAACCCTCCATCTGGGTTTTCAGAGGTGGTAAATCACTTGAGAGACGATTGCCTTACTTTCTTCCACAGAGCAGCTGGTGAAATTGCACCTTCCTCCTTTGAGTTGACAACACTTCTTATTGTCTAGGCTACCAGAGTTATAAATTATTTATCATATCTTCAAAATAAATATAATATCCACATAAAAATGTGAAATGTATAGAGAAAAATTTGAGGGGTTTATTTTAAATTCAAAAGTGTTAAGAAGATAAAAGTAATCTTTAAACACGTGTTAATTGTTTTGCGTATTTCTGAGTCATAACCAAACCATACCTGATCCTCCACTTGGTTTTTCAGAGACAGTAAATTGTATGAGAGGAGATTACCTATCTTTCTTCTGTGAAATAGCTCATGGATTTGAACCACATACCTTTGCATTGGCAGCATAATTCCTTACCACGTAAGCCACCAGAGCTGATACATGATAATTTTTACTAAGATTTTGTGGGTGGCACAAATGGTTAAGCACTAAATTACTTGAAGAAATAATGTTGGTAGTTTGAATCTACTTAGAGAAGAAGCCTCAGATGATAGAACGAGCAATCTGCTTCTAAAATGTTTCAGTCTTGAAAACCTTATGGAGGACTTCTGTGTACTTATGAGGCTTTCATAGGTATGTATTGGCATGTCAATCAATTAACAACAAGAAAAACAATTTTTATTTTTTATTTGTTTACTTACAAAGTTCATATACATTGTTTTCTACACTGGATCTTTCTCATTTCCTTTACGCACCCCTCTCTCTACCCATCGATTTGTATGACCCTATCATTGTGCCCCACCTCACACATCCTCACTCCTATGCTCCCCCTCTCACCCCCTTAAATCTCCGTAAATGAAAAAGAACACATTTTTAATAAAAAATAAGATCATATTGTAAATTATAGTTCTAGTTAAAAGTATAACATATCATAATTTTTGTTGTTTTTATGTGTCGAGTTGCTTGCAACACGTAGCAACCCTATGTACAAGAGCCCTAAACACTGCTCTATCTTGTGCCATCCTCACTGTCTCCGACATACTCACTCCCACCACCCCAATCACAGAATCAATCCATCTCATTGAGAGTCTTCCTCTCCTGTGCCTCCCTCAACTCTCATATCATAATAGTAGTCAATATATTACCATCATTTTTAGTGAATAAAAAACATTTGCCGTAGTTTATGAAGCCAAATCTCAAATTTTAGACTAGGAAGTGAGGGGGCTACTAGAAATAATCTCACAATGAGATGCTTATGAAGCTATGTTTGTGTAACTTTTCTGCTAGTTTTTTTGGAAAAACTCCGGTTGTTGTTGAGTGCTGTCAAGTACTACTCAGAGGTACCCTGTGAACAACAGATCTGAGCCCTGTCTTATCCTGTGCCATTCTCACAACTCTGGCATACTCAAACCCATTGCTGCACTTGCTGGTAATCCGTCTGGTTGAGGGTCTCCCTGTCATTTGTTAACACTCCACCTTTCCAAGCTTGATGTTCCTCTTCAAGGAACAGACTCTCCTAGCAACCTTCCCAAAGTATGTGAGATGAAACTCTGCTATTTTTGTCTCCAAGGACCTCTCTGGCTGCACCTTCTCCAAGACATATCTGTTTCTTCTTTTGGCTGTCTATAGGATACTTAGTACTCTTCTCCAACACCACAGCTCAAAGGCATCAATTCTTCTTCTGTCATCCTTATTTATTGTCCAGTTCTCTGATGCATAGCAAGTTATTTAAAAGACCATAGCCTCTATTAGGCATAAATTAGTTCTCAAACTGACAACAGAAATGAGGAAAAGCTCCAAGGAGATGAAATTTTTGCACCAAAGGAAAAGATTTTTGTAGTATTTGGAACATATTAAGGAATTTTCCTCAAAAAAGTTTGTGTTTGTTTATGCTTCCAAACACAGATTCCTTTTACATTGTTGCTAATATAATAAAAACCATTATTCATCTTCTTATTCTTTTTCAAAGTGGTGAGTAGAAAATTAAAGCTCATAGCATTAAAAGAAAATTTGTTTTAATAGGAAAAAATATTAATTTTCTATTTTTATAACTATTTGGTTATTGTTATTATTATTACTTAACAAAATTCTGTAGCTCATGTTTGATATAAAGGGTGGATTTTTAGTTAATTACCAATACTACGTATCCATTAATTTGGAGCAATTCTTTTTATTAGATTCTAATAAACTTAAGATTTAAACAATTTTATGGAAAATTTTATTATTATTCTTTATTGAATTCAGTAGCTTTAGTTTTTAGAAAAAGAACACAGATTAAATAGTAAAATAGCATGTCTTATTTAGTTGTTATTATTTATTGAAAGCTCTATGTTTCAGATTTTGATGTTTATTGTTATGTGCCATTGAGTTGCTTGCAACTCATAGCAACAATATGTACAATAGTCCTGAACCCTGCTCTATCTTGTGCCAATCTTATTGTCTCTAACACACCTACCCTCATTACCCAGTCACTGAATCAACACATCTCATGGAGGATCTTCCTCTCTTGCACTGTCCCTCAACCCTTCCAAGCATGTCCCTCTCCAAGGAGTGAGCCCTCCTTGAAACATGTGCAAAGTAAGTCAGACAAAGCCTCAGAATCCTTGCTTGTGGCCTGAGTTAAATATTTTATATGAATTGTCTGTTAATCTTATGTATCAGAGTAGTATGAATTAACCTCATGGCAAAAGATCCCATGGCTGTAAGTAGTAAATAGATGTTTGAGTCCAATTCTACATGGAATTTGGAACTATTTATTACTATAACATGACAGTTTTCTCTGATGTCCACTCATGCTAAAGATGATGTAAATTGAGTCTCTTGGTGATAGACTAATATAATAAGCAGCCATCACATGGTACCTCTGTTAGGAGCATTTTATTCTTTCATGAGAAAGTTAAAATTGAGAGGGGAGAGGATTGTCTGCTTTCCCTCCCTTCCCTCAGTTCCCTTTCTTGCTGCCAGAATTCTGCTGAGGCCAGTCACGCAGGACAGGATGGTTTGTGTGAGAGCTGATACCCTTCTTTTTCTCACGGGCACTCATCCATGTCTGTTCTGTTTCTTTTCATGTTGAGGCAACATGCAGTCTGCCAGGCCTCACTCATTACTCACCCTGGGGCCTGTAAATTCTCTGGGAATCACAAAACTGGCACTGGTGGTTATGAGGTCCTTGGTTTCTGCCCCCTGGAACAGAGGGTAAGAGCCTGTCTTACCAGAAAGCATAAACTCTGCCCCCCTTCAAGACACGACGCATGTTGCCAATAAGCTGAGGACAAAGATGTCTCTCCTTTCACCTTCAGCACACAGCCTAGGCACCTTCTGTTTATGTCCCACTGAGGCTGTGGAAAGGGTGTGTAGCTATTCATAAATATCTCTAAATATTTCTTATTTTTTTAAGCTGTATTTGTTGTTCTTCATTTTCTACTCTTAATGGGAAATCCCTGGAGCTCTAGAAACCCTTGAAAAAAGAGAGTGTACATTTTTTTTGAGAGTGTACATTTTTCCCTCATATTTTCCATTTTAGCGACTAATAGGGAGTGGCAATTCTAATTGTATATTGAGCTTTACAAGTGTAGTTTTATGTCATACAGACTTGGCTGTCCCTATTATTTTGCCTGCATGTTTATGGAACGTTATTCTTGGACTCAGAAATCCTTTCTTTTTTTAACTAAAATGGTTAAATGAAGAGAACCAAAGTCTACCATTCTTGAGTTATTGTTTTATATTATATCATTGGATTGTTTAATTCATTCTCTTTTGAATTGGGGAAAGAAAGAATGATCAAATATGAATTCATAGCAGGAGCATTCCTTTCAACTGTCAGGTGTGTCTCCCAGGCTCTTTTCTGACTTAATCCTTCAGACACGCTCACCCACCCCTGAAAAGAATAGTTTTGAAAAGTCTTTTTGAGGGTACTGACATGCTACATCTTTGAATTTTGACAATTCATGTAGTTTTATGTGTTTGAAGTTTTCAGCTGGAACACCAGATACAAAGGGGGGGCAAGAAAATCTCATTTAATACTTTGTTGTTTATCCATAAGAAATGAAACACTTAAGAATTTAGATAACGTATATACATGGTACCTTGAGTTTATACTGACAAGTTCTGCACCGTGAAACCAAAATATACAGCATCTGTATAAGGAATGTGCTTCAATTCTAGGTTGATGTGAAGTCAGGCAAAACTTGGTGGACTGACCACATGGACCACGATCCCATGAGGGGTTTTATCATCTCTGATCCCAGCCCTTTCACTTCCACTCTATTGCTGTTACTCTGAACATTTTCTTACATGTTGATGGCTTTTTTTCTATAGAGTTGGCAGAAAGGTTTCTGGCAATTTGGACATGAAGGGAATATTTTTTAAAGTACACAGCAGTGGAATCTGTTTCCAGTTCCCAGAGCCATGCCTAAAGGACAAATGAAGTTTTCAAGAAAATAGAATCACAGTACAAATAAACTATGATTGTTAATTTATATATTTTTCTGAGCATGTATAAACAATGTGCTCTACCGTATTTGAGAGAGTTCATTATTTCTTCCTATGTGCTCCCTATTCCACACTTGCCCAAAGGCTAGAATCACCTCTCTGACAAGCAAGCTGTAGGAGAGTTCTCTTCTTTAGAAAAGCTGAATTCTTCACTTTTAAAAACGGGTTCTGGATGTGAACGTGATCTCTTAATTACCATTACAAATGTTGTGGCCTGACCAGAAATGAAACAGAATGAGACAATTTTTGAAATCATTCTGAATTTTGATATAAAACAATCCTGAATAGGTTAAATAGTAAAAGAGAAAACACTTTATTTTAATAGAAAAAATTCAGTTAAGAAATAACCAGGATGAATAAACAGGAAAAAGAGAGTTATGACAATTTTGTAGCCTCTAGCAATTAATAAGTATAGACAATGATCATCAATAGAACATAGTTGTTGGAGCTGTTGTGTTTTTGATTGTCTTCGAGTTGAGCAGGACTCATAGCGACCCCCATGAACAAAAGGCCTGAAGGCCCTCTACAACTATCGACATTTATCAAAGTTCATAGAGTTTCTGGAGACATGTTGTTTAGGAAGTGGAGGCCACTCCGGCTTCCAAAGAAACATAGTAAAAAAGTGAAAAACAAACTAAAACAACACAATAAAAACAAAACAACACACACAACTATGCACTGCAACTCTTATGAAATATTTTGCCAAAAATTAAATTTGAATCTGATATGATTTTTGCATGTGTTGCTTGGAGACAAAGATGGCGAAACTTCTGTGATGGTTTGGACATATTGCATAGAGAGGTTATTCCTTGGAAAGGGATATCAAGATTGGAAAGCTGCTGCTTCAGTGAAAGCAAAGAAGACCCTTAAAGAGATGGATTGACATGATGACTGCAGCAATGGGTTCAAGTGTGTCAGAGATGCTGAGGATGGCACACGATACAAGAGGATTCTGGTCTGTTTTTTGAGTCTTACTCAACTTTGGTACTTAACAACAAATATAATAATAACAATACTATTTCAGAAATTCATGGAGCAAAGTAAATAGCACTGTCACAGTTCAGTCTGTAAGATCTAACTAAAGAAGGTGTACAGGCAACAACAAATTATTCTCTACTGAATATCCAAAAGATAAATTTCCAATTAAAAGATATTTAAATGGTGACACTTAGACTTTATTTAAATTCTCAAATAAACATACACACCCCCCTACACCCCCCATATTTTCTACTAGTTTATTTACAAAATTAAAATATAAATTTGAACAAATTCTTTCAATTTCCCTCACCCCCACATCCATCAAATTGTACAACCCAATGATTAATCCCTCCTTCCCCCTCCACATCTATACTCCTCTGCTTCCAACATTTCCAACCTCTCCTGGATCCTTATACTCATTCTACAATAATGGTCTTATAAATATTTATCCTTATGGGACTGAGTTAGTTCACTCAGCATCATGCTTTCCAGTCTCTCTCTCTCAGCAGAGAGAGAGAGAGAGAGAGTAAAATTGGGAAAGCAGAATTATTTAATTATAAGATAATTGTTAGTTTCACCTGAGAGGGTTATTTATGGCCACGGTTTTTAAAAAATGCTAACTTATTAGATCAATAAATAAAATACTTTTTGCATCAGAATAATTTATCTTTCTAAAAATGAATGAGCATCTCATAGTGATTTTGCTTAAGTGGACCATATTTATCTATTTATTTAATTTATTGGATGTATGGATCTCTCACTGCTTTGAGTTGGACCTGACTCATACATAGCTGACACTTTAACAGGGTTTTGGAGGTGGTAAAACACAGGGGAAGAGATTTCTTAGCCTTTTCCTGTGGAGCTACAGGCTGATTTGGACTACCAGAAAGACATGTGCTTTGGGTAGATAGTGAATTTCCTACGGACGACACCATTTGAGCTCATTGGTAGATAGATTGATAGGAATAGATACATATATAGCTATATTTTCCCTGGGTGGTCCAAACACTAACCTGTTCAGCCACTAACAGTAGATTGGAAGCTTGAGTGCAAAAAACATTTTGAAAGATCTATTTCTTAAGTATGTATATATACATATATGTATATATTCATGTATATATTTTAATAGTATTAGCATCATTACATTATATATAGTGAATTTAATCATATATTTTTCTTTAAATGTATGTGTACATTGTTGTTAGGGAGCTCTTGTTGCCTAGGGGTAAGAAACTGAGTTGTATTCCTCAAGGCCCAAGGTTCTAATCCACCAGCTGCTCTGGGAAATTTCTTCCCATGCTATTTATTGCCTCTAAAAACTCACTCTAAAGTCAGCTATGAGTTGTTTCCAACTTAACAGCACACAACAACAATATGTTGTTTTTAGGTGCCCTTGAGTCAAGTACAACTCATATCAACGTTATAAACTTGTAAGAAATATATGTATATACATAAAAATAAAATATATAAGAAAATAAAAGAAATAAAATGTAACTAAAAAGAAAAGACTTGAACAGTACATTGATAGAGAACTACCAGAAATATAAGCTGGGTTTAGAAGAGGTTGTGGCACTAGGACATTATCGCCAATGTTGAATCTTGGCAGAAAGCAGAGAGTACCAGAAGAATGTCTATCTGTGGTTCATTGACTATGCAAAGACATTTGACTCTGTGGATCACAATAAATTGTGGCTAACCTTGAGGAAAATGGGAATCCTAGAATACTTAATCATGCCTATATTAAACCTATACTAGGACCAAGAATTCGTCCTCAGAAAAGAGCAAGGAAATACTGCATGGTTCAAAAATCAGGGAAAAAGTGTATCAAGGATGCATCTTATCCCATATATTTTAAATCTGTATGCAGAACAGATTAGGAAGCAGAACTTTATGAGGAGGAGTATGGCATCAAGACTAGAGGAAGATTTATTAACAACATACATGCATATAACACAACCTTGTTTACTAAAACTGAAGAATACCTGAAGCACTTGCTGCGAAAGGTCAAGGACTGCAGTCTTCAATATGAATTGAAGCTCAACATCAAGAAGGCAAAGATTCTCACCACTGGGACAATTGCTGAAACTATAATAGATGGAACAGAGATTGAGGTTGTTAGCAATTACAGCTTGCTTGGCTCCACAATCAACACTCTTAAAACCAGCAGTCAAGAAATCAAAAGATGAATTGCATTGGGAAAATCTGCTGTCAGGGACCTCTCCAGAGTGCTGAAGATGTCAGTCTAGAGATAAATGTGTGCCTAATATAGGCGATGGTCTCCTCAATTACTTGTTATGCTTCCGAGAGTTGGACAATGACTAAAGATAACAGAAGAACAATAGAAGCCTTCATGTTGTGGTGCTGGAGAACTCATGAACATACCATGCACTTTTAAGAAAACAAATAAGTCTGTCTTCGAGAGGGTGAAACCAAGTCTTTCCTTGAAGGCTAGGATTTTGAAGCTCTGCCTTGCTTATTTTGGGCATGTAGCCAGGAGAAAGCAGTCCTTGGAGAAGGACATCATGCTCAGAAGGGTGGACAGTGCAGAGAGGATGACCCCAGATAAGATGGATTGATATAGTAACTGGGGTGATGGGGGTTGGTTTGTCAGAATTACTGAGACTGGCTCAGGACAAAGGAAGGGTTCAGAGCTGCTGTACTTAGGGTCACTGCTCATCGAGGTGACTCAATGGCACATAACAACAATAACATACTATAACAGGTTTGGAAGCAGGATGGCATCCACTTACTAAACATTTTGCCTCTGGAAACTCTATGAACTTTGATAAATGTCGATAGTTGTAGAGTGGCTTCAGGGCTTTTGGTCATAGAGTCACTATGAGTCGTCCTCGACTCAAAGGCAATCAACAACAACAAAAACATGTAAACATATACTATAGATACAAGGTAGGCATATTTTATATATGTGTGTAATATATACAATATATGTTTCTATGAAAAACATGTATAAAATATGTGTGTGTGTATGTTTGAAAGCAGGAATGGCATTCCCTTCCTAAACAACATGCCTCTGGAAACTGCAAACTGTGAGAGACGATGATCGGTATAGAAATGCTTCAGGTCTATTGTTCATAGGGTCGCTATAAGTCATACTCAACTTGATGATAATCAACAACAAGATATGTATACATACACATATATAAATATACAATGTCTGCTGTACTGTTCTAGTAATTTTGGGTGATATTCAGCAAGATTTTACTTGCATGCTATATTAATAATATTATTAAATAATTTTCACATAATGTTGGATCACCTTTCTTTGGAATGTGAACAAATACGGATCTCTCCTAGTCAGTCAGTTAGGCAGATGTCCTTCAAATTTCCTGGTATAGATTGATGAGTACATCCAGGGAGGCATCTAATATTGAAAACCTGTCAATTGGTATCTATTTATTCCTGGGGCCTTTATTTTTGCCAATCAGTGCCTTCAGTGAAACTTGAACTTCTTCTTTCATTACCATTGGCTCTCGTTTATACTATACTTACTGAAATTTTTCAGTGTCAATCAATTATTTTATGACTCTATCTTTTCCATCTTCTTTCGGGAAAGTGACTGCATATTCCTTCCATCTTTCTTTGAAGCTTACTAAATCATTCAAGATTTTATCCAAGAAAAATCTCAGTATATTGCAACCTGAGGCTTTAATCTGTTTTTCAGTTCTTTCAACTTGAGAAATGCTGAGAAGTTCTTAATTTTTTATTTTCCAACTCCAGCTGTTTGTACATCTCTTTGTAATACTTTGTCTTCTCAAGCTGCTTTGAAATCTTCTCTTCATACCTTTTCCTGTGATGGCATCTCTTCCCTTTGTTTTGGATTCTTAATGCTCTAGTGAAATTTTCTTAATATTTTCTTAAATCCATTATAATTTTTTTTCTTTTGCCTCTGTTTTTGTAATGGCCTTTTTCTCTCTTCATGGTTGATATCCTTGATGTCAGCTTTAAGACTCCCCAGGTCTTCTACGTTGATGCTCAATGCTACTAAATAATTCTTAAAGCAAATTTTAAATTCAAGTGGGATAGACTTGTATTTTGTTTCTTGGAACTACTTTTAATTTAGTGCAGCTTCAATTTAAACTTGCAAATAAGAAATTTATGGTCTATTCCACAGTCAGCACCTGGTCTGGTTTTGACCGCTAATATTGAGCTTCTCTAAGGATTCTTTCCACAGATGTAGTCAACCAGATTCCAATGCAGTCCATCAGGTGAGGTGCTTCTGCAAAAATCATTATTTGTGTTTTTAAAAAAGTTATTTATGCTGAATAAATCATTGAATGTACAAAATCAAGTAACTGCCAGAAGTCCTATCCTGATTTGGAAGAGGCTGTGGCACTTGAGATATCATTGCTGATGTCAGATGGATTCTGGTTGAAAACAGAGAATACTAAAAGAATGTCTATTTATATTTTATTGATTATGCAAAGACATTGACCATTGGATCATGAGAAAGTATGACTAATATTGAGAAGAATTGGAATCCTAGACATTTAATTGTGCTCATGTGAAATCTATATCTAGATCAAAAAGCTATTGTCTAAACAGAGCAAGGGAATATTACCATAGCCTCTTCCAAATAAGGCTAGGACTTCTGGCAGTTATCTGATTTTATACATTTAATGATTTATTTAGCATAAATACCTTCTTTAAAAACACAAATGGTGATATTTGCAGAAGCACCTAAACTGATGGACTGCATTGGAATCTTATTGACTACATCTATGGAAAGAATCCTTGGAGAAGCTCAAATTTTAAAACTTAGGAAAGGTATGCACCAGGGTTGTATCCTTTCTCCATACTTATTACTAAGCAAATTATCCTAAGAAGGTGGACTCTTTGAAAGAGATTGTGACATCAGGATTAGAGGACTCATAAAAAACCTACATTATTCAGAGGACACAACTTTGCTTGCTGGAAGTGAGGAGGACTTAAAGCACTTTCTGCTGAAGATAATAATAATAATATTTACTTCTTGGTGAGAATCCGAAATATTCACTATATTATTAAATAATAATTAAATACAAATGAACTGTGTGTGGATCAAATATGATAGGGTCTCTTGCAAATTTGAGGCCTTGAACTCTAACTAAGGAACACCAAATGAGCTGTGGGATGATATTAAGAATATCATGCATGAAGAAATCAAAAGGTCATTACAAAGACAAGGGAAGAATAAAAGACAAAAGATGTCAGAAGAGATTAAATATCGCACTTGAGCACATAGATCAAACAAAGGGAAGGAATCAGGAAGTTGCAGAGCTGACTAGAATATTTCAAAGGACACCTCATGAAGGAAGACAAAGCAAAGTATTATATAACAAAATGTTCAGAGCTGGAGTCAGAAAACCAGAAAGTAAAGATTCCTCTAAAGTAGAATGTACACAATGCCATGGGAGCATGTAACAAGAAATCTGAACTCTAGCTAACCAAAGCATGTTTCCCTTGGAAAGTAAGAACAGGCTCAAAACTTAAAGAAAAACTAAGAACTAACAAGATAAAGGAGGTGACTGCTAGGAAAACCTCACTGAGGACGCTCAGGCTAGAGCCCAGGGAAGGCAGGTTTTTGGTTTAGTTCCAGTCTGGGGAAGGAGGCAGCAGCCAGACCATCCGCAGATCTATTTGAGTCACAATAAAGATCTGGTCTTTATCCCAAAAGCATTAATTTAATTTTATAAATTGTATTGACTGCAGTGTGGATATTTGTTTTGAAAGGACTAAGAGGGACTGCAGAGCCTCACTGAAGGACTGCTGTCGACATCTGGGAAATTGGTGACAGTTGTTTGACTTGAGAAATGAGAAGTCTTTTATAGTTTTATTTTTCAAATAATTAATGGCCAAAATTCCTTTAGACTGCATCTCTTATAATATGATATTATTCCTTCAGACACTGAAAATTTCTTTTGAAGAATATTTAATGACTTAGGCAAATACTCAATGATATAAAGCATAATGGAGAACCATAATTATATGATATAACTGAATTGTTTATGCACAGGAAAACTAATAGAAGAAGGATGAGTAAATCCATATTGCTTTAAAGTCAGAAAAAGACAAACTATAAAAAGACATTTTCCATTAGAAAAAGGAAATAAATAGGGTTGAAAGTTAAGAATCATATTTAATAATATGTATCATTCATTTATGACATTAGTTAGCTGGCAAAGAAATACAATATCTGGATAACTCGGAGTTTTGAAAGGAATGGTATATGTCACCCCACTTTTAATGCTGGTACCATTAAAAGTAGCTATTTAGTTCCTTTTGAGGATCTGAAATATTTATGGTCCATGGTGAGCCACGATTCTTGTGAAATGCAAATCCAATACAGACTACCTTACTGACTAGGTAACAAACCAGGATCAGATGAGAATAATCATCTTCATTTTTATGATTTATATATTTCATATTCCTGTCTTACCTTCTCAAAAACTTCTGATTTATGAATATTGCCAATAAATAATGTGATCATATGTCCGTATTGCCAAGTCATTAAAGTCACAAGTTCTCCAAGCACTGTCTAGGTTTGGATTACAATTCCACTCTCACTAGCTATGTGACTTGGGAAAATATATTTACCATCGCAGAATCTTCATCTGTGAAATAGGGATAATGGCAGTCTCTTCATAGAACTTTAATGAGTGTTTGGTTTGATTTGTAGTGTATTAAAGTGCATGGTACTAGAGACTGGAAAATTATGTAGGTCTCTTATGCATGGAAAATGTCAAATGGTCCTGTAGTCTCATCCTCAGGTTGCTTTGTGTTCAGAAGTGGTAGAAGTTTGTGCATAATCATAAGCCTTTCCTGAAAATGTGTGATCCAGAAGAAAAATCTGGAACACTGGCATAAAGTGGTTCAATGATTTTCCAGCTGTAATATATTTTCATTTTTCCAAACACATGTAAGTACCAAAAGAAGAATGCACTGTATATAAAACCAGTCTCCCTGGACTGTTCATTATTTATAAACAACATAATACAAGCCCATAATTAGACATACTTATTTCCTTATGCATGTCTTATATTAATTGGTTTATTTAAGTAATATTTAGAGTAGGTCCTCAAATTTAACATCCCAAGCAACATTTAAACATTGCTGACAATGAAAATAAAAAAAAATCTGTTCTCTGCTCAATCCCGTGACCATTTCTTATGGATTAAAGACTGAAGGCAGTGCAAAATGGCTTTATTCTTTCTCCACAGGTATTTCTGTCAAGGTAGTATCATCAGAAATTTTAAGAGTTGTACACTAATGTTCATAGCAGCGCTATTCTCTATTGCAAGAACATGGAAACAGCCCAAATGTCCAACCACAAATTAATGGATTGAGAAATTATGGTATATTCACACAACGGAATACTATGCAGCACACAGGAACAATGATTTTGTAAATTATTACTTAACTTGGGTGGGAATGGAGAGCATTATTCTGAGTAAACTAACTGAGTCACACAAGGATAAATATTGCTTAAAATCATTATTATAAGATCCAAGAGGGGTGGGAGAGGTTGGAAGCAGAAGGATGAGGATGTGCACAGGAAGGGAGGATTAATTAAGGGGTTGTACAATTTGTTGCCTGAGGGGATGAGGGAAATTGAAAGAATTTGTTATTGAAAACAATGTATTCAAATTTTGTAAATAAACTAGTGAAAATTAAACAAAAGAAAATTATAGACTAATATCTCTTTTAAGTACATGAAAAAAAATCTTATCAAAATTGTAATAAACAGAATTCAGCAATAAGTTATCTTTCTGGAAGCACCTGTGTTTGCAAATAAAGTTTTATTTATGTATTTTTAAAAAGAAATTATAAGGGGTACAAAAATGTAATTATTCCAAGTATTAGATGCTTCCTGATTTTCTCAGACTATTCCAGATATGTAGATCAAAATTGAATCTAATTGAATTCAGATGTTGAAGTTATGCTAAGGAATTGGATTTTGAATATTGATTTTGTTTAAGTTCTAGGAAGCTCATGGTACCAGTGTTTGCAATGGCACTTAACAACAGCAACTGCAGCATAGAGGGAGATCAGTTGGCCTAGTGGACAGAAGGTCATGCTACCAAACCAAAGGCGGGTGACTCTACTCAGTGACCCTGAGGCCTGCCTTTAATTGTTTTTGGTGAAACATTCTTCTAGGTCGTGTAACCCTGGTCTGTTCACTCGCTGTACAGAAGTAATTCGTGGTTGCTGCAAAGCTGAACACTGTGACACTGATGAGTCAAATGCAAGAATGGTTACCCATGGTGGACAATTTTTTGTGGAGCTCCCCAATTAAAACAAGCTTGGAAGTAGGAGTGGCATCCACTTCCGTAATAGCTTGCCTCTGGAAACCCTATGAACCTGGAAAAAGGATGAAAGTTATACAGCTATCCAGGTCTTTCATTCATATGCTATGAGTCGCCTATGACTCGACGGCACTTAAACAACAACAACAACAAAGAAATGCATAGAGAAAGTTTTGAAATGTCACAACTCTCATGTGAAATGATAGAAATTGCTTTTTCCTTGAGTATCACTGATAATGTCTCAGCTCCATGTCTTACAGCTTTTTCATAGATATACAGTTGTTGTTATATGCCATCAAATGAACTATGACTCATAGTGATTCTATGAACAATAACTCTGGACAGTGCCCTATGCTGAGCCAACCTTATCATCTCTGACATATCTGGCACCATTGCCACAGTCATTGCACTGATCCATTTCTTCTAGGGTCTTCTTCTTCACTGGCATTCTATCCTTCGAAGCATGAGGTACTTCTCCAAGGACTGGCCTTTCTTGGCAACATACCAGAAGTATATGAGACAAAGCTTATAATCTTTGCCTCCAAGGAGTAACTCTGTTTCACCCTCTCTAGGACAGATAGCCATACTCATTTGTTCTCTTGGCA
>NW_006400106.1:1790966-1801008 GCF_000299155.1 Elephantulus edwardii | reverse complement strand
ACACAATCTAGTGTCAGAGATTCCTTTTCTTAGCATTAGCCACAATTTGTTGTGATCCACTCAGGAAGTTAGGATGGCATAAGAGAGGAAGATCCTGGAGGAGCTGGACTGACATAGTAAATGGTGTAATGGGATTAGGTGTGTAGAAGACAGTGAGATATGCTCAAGATAAGACAGTGTTCATAATTATTGTTCATAGGATCCCTATGAACCACAGGTGACTTGACAGCACATAACAATTCACATAAGTATGGATAGAATACTGTTGCTTAAAACATTGTTCTTCAAGTTGGATTTTGAGATTACCTTTGAATGCAACTCCCTTTTTTCTCGCTTTTTCATTCCCAGCAGAATATTGTCTGAGTCAAAGTGGCTCATGCCTATCCATCTCACCTTGTCAATATTTACATGTTCCATTTCTTTTTTAACAATGTCCAATTTTTCTACATTCAAAATTTTGTGTTCCAATTATTAGCGCTCCATTGGAACTGTTCCTCCTATTTATGTTTCCCAGTATGAGGAATCAGCCTCTAGTATTGTATCTAATAGTCTTAGTGTGTTGTACTGTTCATAGGCTTTTCCAAGGTCATTCCAGAAGTGCATAGTCAATCAATCTTCCTAGTATCTTTTAGTTTGGGAGCTTTGATTGAGTACAGCATCTGACAGACAAGCACTGAAACCAAAAGAGCAATTCATAGATAACCAAACATATATGTACCTAAGCTATTAAGAGCAACAACATGCCAAGACACCTCCTCATCTCTTAAGGAAATATTCAGTAGTTTGATTAATATTTTACGTGGATGCAGGGTGTCTTGATTACAAAGGGTTAAAGAGATTTCTGTTCTGAAATATATGAGTAGTGTCAGAGATCACACTAAGATAGTGAGAACCGATGATTCTGCTGCTCATTCAATAACAGAAATATCAGTTTAACAAGATGTTCAATTGTAAGATTGGCTTTACTACAAATATTCGAGCTCATTCTATTTTTCTTAATATCATGACATCCCTTCCTCACTTGTAAAACTGAAAGAGTTTCTTTGGAGGAAATAAGGGAGTAATTGTCTTGGATCTTTGGAACTCATTATAAATTACACTAAGAGCTGCTACAGTAAGGCAAAACTATTGGACAATTGAGATAACTACATCTCGACCATATTCTGTTTATTCAGTGTCTGCTTGATCATTTGTCCAATAACATTCTTGGATCCACATTTCTTTGCCATCATAGCGACTTGAAAGAAATTTAGAGATATATACTCATAAAAATCAATTTGTCACTGAATATGTAGGTAGTGGATATGGTGTTGTACAACCTAGATCCTGTTCTTCCAAGAGCAAAACACTTATTTCCTCAGGGTCTAGGAGTTTTGGTTACTAATATTTATCTCTGAGAATTGTCATGGGCTACAAGAATCTACCATTCAAGGTTGTACTCTCTACTTGCCAGAGTCTCTTGCCAGGAATAAGACTGAATCAAATGATTATTAAGGGGATTATACAAAGACCAGACTCCTTGTTTCAATTTGAGACCAGTCATAAAAGTCATCTTGGCTCTTGATTACCCCAGTGTATTGGCTGAGTCCTTTATTAGACTGCATTGCAATTCAAGTTCTCCCTCTGCCTAGTACTGTTTCTTTCCTTTTCTCACATGTGTTGTTTCCAAGAAACTCTCTTCAAAAAAATAATCTTCATGGAAATATTCATCTCAGAGTATATGAAACTTATCTTTGACAGTGACAAGAATGGTATTCCCTTGAAATATACTATAAAGAGATTCTGAAGTTGACCCTTGGCCACCTGAAGCACTTGCTGCAAAAGGTCATGGACTATATAATCTTCTATATGAATTATAGCTCAACATCAAGAGAACAAAGATTCTCACCACTGGGCCAATCGGTGGCACCATGATAGATGGAGATGAGATTGAGGTTGTTAACAATTACAGCTTGCTCCTCTCCATAATCAACATTCTTAAACCAGCAGTAAGGAAATCAAAAGACAAATTGCATTGGGAAAATCTGCAGTTATAGACCTCTCCAGAGTACTAAAAAGCAATGATGTCAGTCTAGAGACTACAGTGTGCCTAATCTAGGCCACGGTCTCTGCAGCTACATGTTATTCTTCAGAAAGCTGAATAATGACTAAGGACAATAGAAGAAGAACCAATGCTTTGAGTTGTGCTTGAGAAGTGTCTTGAATGGATCATGAACTGCCAAGAGAACAAATAGGTCTGTCTTAGGAGGAATGAAACCAAGTTTCTCCATGGCGGCTGGGATTTTGAAGCTCCATCTTATATACTTTGGGCATGTGGACAGGAGGGATCAATCATTGAAGTAGGACATCAGGCTTGGAAGGGTGTAGGGAAAGCACAGAAGAGGAAGACCCTTGATGAGATGGATTGATACAGTGACTGGGGCAATAGGGGTTGGTGTGTTGGGTTTAGTGAGACTGGCTCAGGACATGGTAGGGTGGAGAGCTGATGTATAGACCATGGGCAACTCGATGGCACATAGCACCACCAAAAACAGAGTACTCAGAGACTTTACAATATTGTAGCGATAAATTTTAAAAATCTTTAGTTGGTGAACTAGTGAAAGAACATGAACCAGCAGGAGAGTATCTTGGGTACTTGAAAAGGCCTGGAACATAGTAACTTGAAAAAAAAAATCAAATCAGTTTTTGCTTAGTGTTACAGATAGGTTACAGAAAGATAATAAAATACTTAGGACAATTAATAATTTATTAAATGTAAATTATTAAGATTATTAAATGCTTCCTTGGTAGCATAAAAAAGATTCTACCAATTCCTACATCAGAAAAGCAAGACGAGAACTTAATTGTACAGTCAAGTGCCAGACAGTAGTCTTCATGACACAGTGATTAAGTGCTTTGCTGCTAGCCAGCCAGCCACTCTGAAAAAAATATGTGACAGTCTGCTTTCATAGAGACTTACAGTCTTGGAAACACTATGGGGCAGTTTCGGTTTTTTTCTATAGGGTTGTTATGAGCCAGCACAGACTTCAGAGCAATGAATTAATTGTTGGGTTGGGTAGAGCTCTAGAGTGAAAGTGAATTTCTCAGTTGTGACAAATTAGTATATCAAGATCAGAGATCTATTTTGGAAGCATGGGATCCTGAATCTATGGATGGGGGCATCTAGTATATTTTAAGTCTTGAATCCTTGGATATACTGGCCCTTTTGAGCCTTCAGGAGTGATCTACTCAGAGCTTTTAAATCTTAGTGCTTCTGCTTGGCTTAAGGATAAATAAACTAATTATACAAAAAAAAATCCACAATATATATGTATGATTGTATAAAACACAGTATTCGTGAATGAAATGAAATATGAATAAAAATTGTATAAACACAATCCATATATATGAATCAATGTATAAGTGTGATTGTGTGCAAATCAATTAAAAATACTTGGAAAAATAGAGGTTCAATGATAAAAAAGATGCTTAAGAAGATGAATTGATATCTTCATTAACCCTATCTCCAAAGAGCCTTCTGATTGCACTTCTAAGACAGATTCATTTGTTCTTCTTTTGGTTCTGGTATATTAAATGTTCACTATCAATAGAATGAAAAAGCACAAATTCCTCTTTGATGTTCATTCACTCTACAGTTTTGGAAAGCCTACTATAGAAAGCTTGTCAAAAGATTAATAGGATATAGTCAGAACATACTAGCAGAAGTTAGAATTTTTATGATTCTCATCCCTAAGAGGCATGACATGAAGCTGGATAAGGGAAAGCTTATTTGCTATTGTCCTCAGAATTAGGACTTAAATCCCTGACTAGACTATAGGAGATGGCATTAACAGATTGTCAGGATGACCCTTGGAAGCTTGGAAAAAATAAAAACCTTCTGTAGATGAAGTAGAAATATTAGAACAACTTTTGTAAACATTTGAAAAGGGGACAAGTAGCCTGAAAGAACTGGATGGGACATGTGATTTAAGTTTGAAAAATTTATGATTTCAAAATATTTTGTGGAAGCAGTGTCACTGAATAGCTCAGTGGTGATGGTACCTACAGATCATGAATAATAGTAGTAGATCTCCTATAGGACTGCAAATGAAATGGGAAAAGGTAGTGTGAGTGATGCTTCAACACCAGAAACAAACTATTAAATTAATGTTATTAGAGGCAAGAGTGACATGGTAACTTGGTCTGATTTGCAGAAAGCTATGAAGTAATAGAATACATTCTTCCTATAGCAAAGATAAAATATCAGGCAATCAGCATATTACTTAATTATCTTTATATAATACATCAAAATAGAGCATTTAAATGATCTAAAACTAATTCTCCTATAAAAATTCATCAGGAAGATTAGCTATAAGTAAGAACTGAATCAAAAACAATGAGAGATAAAGAAATAGTCATTAACACTTGGTTCATTCAAAATATCTTTATCTGATCTTTACTTCTAATTTTTTCCCTTCCTCTCTGGTACTCATCCTTACTCTTTCTTCCTGGATTTCCATTGTGGAAGAGACCGTAATTGCTCATATGCAAGAACAAATTGAAGCTTAGAAAGATTAAAACAGGTCCATGGAGACTAGAATACAACTTTGACTCTATCTCTTCGAAGTTGAAAAAGTATCTCAAGAAAATGTTTGAGGCACTGAACACTAATAATTGAGTTCTGGAACACATTAAAGATATCATTCATAAAGAGAAAAGGGTCATTACATAAACAGAAGAAAAAGAAAAGCCCAAAATGGATGTTTGAAGAGATTCTAAAAATTGCATTAGAGAGTTGAGAAGCCAAAGCAAAGGGAAGAGATGAACAGAGTATTTCCAAATTTATCTCAGTAAAACAAAGAAAAGTATTATAACAGAATGTAACAACAGTTACAGTTACTGTTACAGTTGAAGTTAGATATTAATAGGGTAATAACTTGATATTTCTTCAGCTGAGAGAACAGAGAGATAATTTCTTAAGTGTCAAGTTGAAACAGGACTCTTGAATGGTCCAGGAAGCATCAAAAGAAGATGGAGAGAATGCAGTCACAGTACCAGAAATAATTGCTAGTCACTGAAATAGTTTAGGAAGTAGCATATGATCTAGAGCCAATAACAATGAAGGCAGGAGTTCAAGCTGCCTTGAAGGTCTAGGCAAAATAAGGCCCCAGGAATCAATGGGATACCAAAATGACATGTTTAAATTAACAGCTGCAGTCCTGAATTTGCTCACCAGTCTGTGCCAAGACATTTGGATGGAAGCTACCTCAGCAGCTGAATAGAAGAGATGCATATTTATTCCCATTCCCAAGAAAGGTGATCCAACAGAAGGTGGAAATTATCAAATAGTGTCACTAATATTACATGCAAGCAAAATATTGCAGAAGTTCATTAAAAAAATGGCTAGAACAGTACATTGACAGAGAATTTCCAGAAGTTCAAGTTAAGTTTAGAAGAGGTGGTGACACCAGAGAAATTATTGCTGATGTCAGGTGAATCTTGGTAGAGCAGAAATACCAGAAGAAAATCTATTTGTGTTTTATTGACTATGAAAAGATATTTAACTATGTGAATCAAAACAAATTACTGTTAACAGTGAGAAAAATGAGAATCTCAGAACATTTAATTATGCTCATATGAAATCTATACGTGGACAAGAAGATATTGTTCAAACAGATAAAGGGAATACTGCATGGTTTGAAACTTTAAAATAAAGAAAGGTGTGTCCCAAGGCTGTATCCCTAGGTTTATTCAATCTGTATGCTAACAAATTATTTGAGAAGCTGAACTCTAGGAAGAAAAATATGTCATCAAGATTGGAGGAAGACTCATGAGCCACCTGCAGTATGCAGATGATATGACCTTACTTGCTGAAAGTGAGGAGAACTTGACACACTTGGTGCAGAAGATCAAAGACTACAACCTTCAATATGGCTTAGGTCTCAAAATCAAGATGACAAAAGTCCTCACTACTGAGCCAGTAGGTAATATTATGATGGAGAGAAGACTGAAATTGTTGATGATTTTCTCTTGCTTGGATCCACATCAACACCTTTGGCACCAGTAGTTAAGAAATGAAAAGATGGACTGCATTAGGAAAGTCTGCTATACTCTTCAAAGCAATAGCTCATAGAACACACAGAACCATACTCATTGCTATGGGGTTTATTAGAGAAGTTACCAGGCTAGAATTCAGGTTGGCAGGGGGATATAATAATTCAGTCATGACAGCTTCTCAGGTGTGGTTGTAGGCCCTTTGACCTTCAGACTCACAGTGTAGGTGAATGTCATTAAGTTCCCTTAGGTCTGCTAGTTAGAATTTCTTCCCTCAATTCTCCAACAAGCTTGAGTGAAGGCCCCTGGTTCTGTCTCAGGTTGGTCTCTGGTTCTTTGCTGGGCTGCTGCTTCTGCTCCTGCAGGCCCCAGTCTGAGGGGCACAGGAATTGTTGCCTCTCAGGGCCATGTTCTGCTGCTTCTTTACTGGCATTGAGATTACAACTTCTGCTGCTGAAACTACTCCTAGAATTAGTGAGACTAGCCCATCCCCTTGTGGATATACTAAAATGCCCTGTTTATATGATCCTGCCCACCAATGTGGCAAAGTCAAATTCAATGGCTTGAAAAAAGATTTTGAACAATAAAGTTTTAACATCACAGAAGTTCTGTAGTAGAACCCAGGAATGGACCTTTTAAACTAGTCTCACATTGTGATGGTGATGCAAATTGTCCTAACACTACAACCTGGTTGATTCTTTTGAGTTTTAGTTAAAATTAATTAGCTTTTATTATCTTTTATGGAATATTTTCATGATGATACTGGTATGATTTTATTGACTTAGCCATATCTCAAAGGAGCCATAACATGTGTTGGTTTGCTTACCCAAAATGTCGATGGTTTCACTTTAACAGCCCATTCCGTGGAAATATGATGAGGTAGTCTTCTCCTGTAAAGATTTATAGTAAGTTGCACTGCTAATCCATAGAGTGCATCTTATAGGGTTTGATTGTCTACTAGCCTGACAGAGGAAGATGGACCTTTATTCCATTTAGATTTATAGCTCAAAAACCCAATGGACTATTATTAGTAAAAATAGGATAACTAGTAAGATGTGTATAAAAGTGCAAATGAGGAAAGGGGGGGTGAGTGTGGAGAGGAAGAAAATTACATGATCACAGAATTTAGTGAGCAGAGTGAGAGGGTGAAGAATTTAGGAAAATCCAGTAGGGGTAATAGTGGGCATAGATGAATTGTGATTCATTTTCTAAATCTCAATATATGAGAATAATTATATGAAACTCAATGGGAATAAAGGAATGTGTGAAACATATGTATATGAATGAAACACATGTGTATGAATTTTGTATGCAAACTAATATAAAATAAAAATCATCAGTTAAAATACCCCCAACCAAAACCACAACCTCAATGGAGGGTTGATAACCATAGGCAGCGAGTTTGAGCTTATAGATATCCAAAGAATCCTAATGGTGTAATAATTAAAAGCTTTTCTGCTAATCAAAAGATATGCAGTTTGAATCCCTTGCCACATGCTGAAATCCTGGTGATCTGCAGTCTCAATGATGAAATCCTAGGAAATCAAAAGGGGCCTTTCTACTCTGTTCTGTGAGTTTGACTTGATTCCCTGGCACTTAAAAAATAATAATAATGATATCCTAGGACTAATTACATTTAAAAAATGAAAAGGATCACATTCCTTTTCTTCACAACTATAAGAAATCAGGAAACTAAGATTTGTGGATAGAGGAGAGAGTGAAAGAAAAGAGGTAAGAAGAGCAGGAAAAACAAATTGAGTCTTGATGACCTTGAGCAACAATAAACAAAACCTTTGCATCTATAAAATAGAGTCTTGGTGCTTTTTTTTTTGCCCCAAGACTTGTAATATTTTCACTCATCCTGTCTTATTTCAATATACTCAAACCAAGTAGAGAAAAAAAGGACAAGTTCTAGACACCTTTGTATTCCTTACCTTGTCAAATATTTGAGAATACCTACAGTATTTATACATCCATCATTCAGATATCATTTTGTGGTGATCAGTCCAGCTGTTGACCTAACTGGCATTTCTGGTTTACAGCCACCGTGGAAGAGGAAATTGTGATGGCATCGTCCATAAGGAGTTGCTCTGCTAACCTAGAGGTTCGAATCTGCCAGTGGTTCCATGAGAGAAAAATGGGCCATTTTCTCTCGTATAGACTTTATAGACCTGAAAACCCACTGAAAGATCGTCTTTGAGTCAGCTTTGACTCTACAGCAATGAGTTGATTTGACTCACCATAGAGAGGATGAGTCCATTCAAGTGATTTTATATTGTACAGGTGTATTGGAACATAGAGAAGCATGCTAGCATATAATTCAGTGTAACAGGAGAGTGCTAATGTAATAATGCCCGCTGATCTTGGCAATCTTCAATTACTAAAAAAGTATGTTGAAATAAGTTGGATATTTTATTGTGAATAGAAAAACAAAAAGGCTTTAAAAGAAATAAATGCAGTTTGTCTTTGAAGTCATTGCTTCTGTAGTTTTGTTTTAAAATTTTTCCACATTAGTTGAAATTGGTGTATTTTAGCAAGCTTTTTCTCTCTTATTTTCACTTTACTCATCACTGTTATTTTGAGGTTTTTAGATTTTTGTTATTTTTCCCTAAGATATTCCACTGTGTTGTTCCTTTATTTAATTTTCCTCTTCCTTATTTCTTTTTTAAAACTATTGACATTAAAGATGAAAAGGACACACTGCTTGTCATCATGGTCTCTTATTCCAGGGTCAGATAGTCATCTTTAATAGAGCAAATTTTTTCATCTTACCTTAAAATGGTTCAAGTGATGGGGTTTCCACCACTTCCTGTGAATGACTATTCCACAGACTGACAGATCTCATTACGTGGTCATTTTCTCCCTCAGACTCTGCCTACATTTTTCTTTGCTCAATTTAATCCTATTTCTCTCAGTTATATCCCTTTGGATAACTCAAAGAAATTCCTCTGCCTTCTTACTCTATATTTCCTTCAAATATTTGCAGATGGTTATTATTTCTCCTTAGTCACTCTTTGGTGTAGGCATTTGAATTAGGTCTTTCATCTTTTGCTATTATTCAGTGCCACCAGCTTTTCAATCCTTTGGCATTTATTTATGCCCAGAACTTGCCATTTGAAAGTGCTCTGAGTACTTTGAAATGGAAAACTCCATATCTCTCCATGAGACTTGTCTGTCAGAGATTCTATCAGGCGAAATCTACAATATATTGCATACAAACAATTCAGGGACCCACATAACATTAGCTCTAGGTGTAACAGTAAACAAAGGTGTTTCTTCTGTTTCAGAGTCTCTAGGGACAAGTCCTATTATTACCCTGAAATCTCATTCAGTACACTTGACTCTGTGAGGAAAAAAAAACAATGTTTAACTATGGGAGGAAGGTGGAAGAATCCTAAGAAAAGCATCATTTTCTTGGAAAAAAATGTCATTTTTTAAGAAGATATAAAAATAATTTTCTTACCGATTTCTTCACAAAATTAATTCTCATTCTGTTATACATGTGAGTCTTTACTGGTTGAAGATGCTTATCAGTGACAGCAACATGACCTTGAAATTCTAGGCGTATTTTGTTTTTCCACAGGTTTGAGGATTTTAGATATTGTGACAATGGCACAGAAGAGGACTTTGTTTCCAGCTGTTTTTAATAGAGTCACCATGGCCTATAGTCAACTCACTGACACCTAACAGCAACAACTTTACTGGTTCTTATTAGTCCCTTGACCTACAAACGGTTTTTAGCACATACTATCCTCTTCCACACTCAGTTGGGTCACCCTTCTTTGGAATGGGAACAAATATAGATCTCTTCCAGTCAGTTGGCCAAGTGGTTGTTCTACAGATTTCTTAGCACAACTTGGTGAGCACGTCCAGGGCAGCATCTGTTAACTGAAATATGTCAATTGGTACACCATCTATTCCTGGAGCCTTATTTTTTGCCATTTCCTTCAAAGGAGCCTGAACTTCTTCTTTCATCACCATAGGCTCTTGCTCATATGCTGTTTCATGA
>NW_006400106.1:1781313-1788846 GCF_000299155.1 Elephantulus edwardii | reverse complement strand
CTGGGGTAATCAGGATGGGTGTGTCAGAGGCAATGCAATTGGCGCAGGATAGAGCAGGGTTTAGGGCTGTTGTACATAGGGTCGCTATGAGTCACAAATGACTCAACGGCACATAACAACAACAAGAACAACAACAACATCCATTATTGTCAGGCAGTGTGAAAACCAAGTTTATCCTTGAAGACAAGGCTTTCCTTGGAGGAAGGGATTTTGAAACTCCATCTCATGTATTTTGGGAATATTTCAGGGAGCAATCCTTGGATAAGGACAACATGCTTGGAAGGTTGGAGGGACAGCACAAGAGAGGAATACCTAGAGAGTGAGATGGGTTGACACAGTGACTAAGGTAATAGGGGTAGGTGTGTCAGAGACAGTAAGATTGGCCCAAGATAAGGCAGGGTTTGGCATGATTGTATGTAGGGTCTCTATGAGTCTCCAGCAACTCAACTGCACATAACAACAGCAACAATTCTTTTACATATATAATTTCTTCAGACTACTAAGGTGCACCTAATCCAGGCCATGGCCTTCACAATTACATGCTCTGCATCAGATAGCTGGACAATAAATAAGGATGACAGAAAAAGAATCAATGCCTTCAAGTTGTGATGCTGGAGAAAAGTTTTGAGCCTACCATGAACTGCCAAGAAAAGGAATAGATCTGTCTTAGAGAGGGTAAAACCAAGTTTCTCCTTGGAGGCTGGGGTTTTGAGGCTCTCCATCTGCATCTCACATACATTGGACAAGTGGCCAGGAAAGACTAGTTCTTGGAGAAGGACATCGTACTTGGAAGGGTGGAGGGAAAGTGCAAGCCAAGAAGACCCCAGATGAGATGCATTGATACAGTGACTGGGGCAATGCGGGTTGGTGGATCAGAATTAAAGAGACTGGCTCACGACAGGGTAGGGTTCAGAGCTGCTGTACATAGGGTCGCTATGAGTTGCAGGTGACTTGACGGCAAATAACAGCAATAATAACCATAAATGATCTACTGTTTTATTAGCAATGTAAATAAGGAAGAGGGAAAAAAATAAATACAGTGTTTGCAGTGCAACCATATTAAACCACTAGAGGTCCTTAATATAAATGAAACAGTTTATACAACAATATAGTTGTTGTGTGCTGTTGAGTTGCCTGAAACTTATAGCAAACCTCTGTACAATAACTGTGAATTCTATCCTATCCTAAGTCAATCTCACTGTTTCTGACACATCTAAACCCCCGCCCATACCCCCCCATTCCCTCCTCCCCAGCTCCTTCCCCCCACCCCCACCCCCACCTCCGTTAGCCCAGTTACTGGGTCAATTCATGTCATTCAGGGTCTTTCTCTCTTGTGCTGTTCCTCCGTCTATCCAGACATTATGTCCTCCAAGAACTGGTCCCTCTTGGCCTCATACCCAAAGGATGTCAGCCAGAGCTTTCAAAACCTTGCCTTCAAGGAACAACCTGCTTCCACCTTTTCCAGGACAAATCTGTTTGTTCTTTTGGCAGTCTATCGTGTGTTTAATATTCTTCTCCATCACCACAACTCAAAGGCATCAATTCTTTTTCTATCATCCACTTCATAAATATCATGTCTCCAGAAACTCTAGGAACTTTGATAAATGTTGATAGTAATAAAGGGCCTTCAGGCCTGTTCATAGGGTCACTATGAGTCATCCTCAACTCAAAGGCAATCAACAGCATCAACATAATCATTGTCCAGCTTTCTAATGCATAGCAAGTAATTGAGACAACCATGGCCTGGATCTGGCACACCTTAGTCTCTAGAGTGAAATAATTGCTTTTCAGCACTCTGGAGAGGTCCCTGACAGCAGACTTACCCAGTGCAATTTATGCTGGTGCCAAGAGTGTTGAATGTGGAACCAAGCATGCTGAAATTGTTAGCAATATAAATCTTTTCTCCATCTTTCATGGTGCTACCAATTGACCCAGTGGTGAGAATCCTTGTCTTGTTGATGCTGAACATCAATTCATTCTTGCTATTGCTTATTTTTTATCTATTTCAATGTCAAATGAAGTCAGTAGGTTAATATGGTAATAATAGATACTCTGTTTCCTAATTTTGGAAATGATAAAAAAATAAAATAAATTATTTGGGCTTGCTAGCATAAGTGGACTTCTAATGGATCACAGGTAGAAGCCATATAACAGAGAAGCAATGTGGCTTATGACCAAATAGGTGTGCTATAGACTTACCGTGTTTTCAGTGAGTAACATATAAAAACAAAACAAAAAAATCAACCCCTTATTGCTGTTGAATCGAACTAAACTGACTCATACTTGACCCTCCCACCAGCTTTCCAGAGGATATAAGTTGAAGGGAAATTTCTCATCTTTTTCTTATAGAGTTGCTAGTGGACTTTAATTGTCAGAGGGTTGTATTCTTTGAAGTAGCAACACAAGTCACTACAGATTACATCAACAGAACTCTCTATCTTCTTACTAATGAGTACTTCATCTATAATAGCTATAATAATTAACTTTGATGCTGTTTTGTACCAGTTGGTACCGACCCACAGCTGATCCTCTGGTAGCTTTTCAGAGGCAATGAATAGAATCACATGGGAAGAGTTGCCCATCTTTCTCCCACAGAGTAGATGGTGGATTCAAACCATGTGCTTTGGGATTGCAACACAGATTCTTACTGCTAGGCCACCAGAGCTCCCTAAATAACTCGGGAGAGTATATTTAAATAATGCTATATTACTCTCTTGCTCATTATTGCTATAAACCCCCAGGCATTTATGATAGTTATACATTGCTAGTAAATTCTTCACCAGCCTACTAACTTCTCAACTTTGCTGAAGTAGTCTTATATTTTATTTTAACATATTTCCCGCTGCAGAACATCTGTTTTATAACAGGAATTCTCACTTATACTCTATAATAGTTTATTGCTTTCTACTCATTTGTTTAGATTGTATTACACATACTACTAGATAATCGCTCACAAGTGTTTCCTACAAACACTTATCATATGTAGAGGGATTTTACACTTTTTTTAACACTGCAAAAGGGTAATAGGCAAAGAAGTATATATTTTTTTAAATACATTTGAAATAAAAAACAAAAAAGACTGCCTTGGAAATGTGCAAGCTCTTCCAATGACAGTTATACTTTCTCCATACTTATTCAATCTGCATGCTGAGCAAATGATTTCAGAAGTTGTGCTAAGTCTCTGTTAAAAAGAATGTGGTATCAGGATGGGAAGGAGACATATTAACAATCTGTTTTAAGCAGATTACACAATTTTGGTTGCTGAAAGTGAAGAGGACTTGAAGCACTTGCTGCAGAAAACCAAAGACTATTGCCTTCAACATAGATTTAATCTAAATGTCAAGAAAACAAAAATCTTCGCCACTCCATAATAGAAGGAGAAAAGATTGATTGTGTCAACAATTTCATCTTGGTTGGATCCATAATCAACATCTTTGGTACCGACAGTTAAGAAATTAAAAGACTCATCATGTTGGGAAAATAAGCTGTAAGGGGACATTTCCAAAGTGCTAAAGAGCAATGATGTCAGTTTAAAGTCTTAAGATGCACTTGATCCAAGTTACAGTTTTTGCAATTACCTGTTGTGCATCTGAGAGCTGAACAATGACTAAAGATAACAGAAGAATTGATGTCTATGAGTTATAGTGTTGGAGAAGTGTGCTGACTGAATATTGATGGCCTGCCAAAAGAACAAATGCATCTGTCTTGGAGAAACTGCAAGAACGGTGCTTCTCAAAGGCAAGTATAGGGAAATATCATATCACATACTTTGGCCATGTTGTGAAGAAGAGCCAATGCTTAAAGAAGAATATCATGCTTAGAAAGGTGGAGGGTCATTGTAGGAGAAAAACCTGGACTAGATGGATTGACACAATGACTATAACAATGGGTTCAAATATATTGTAGATGGTGAGGATGGCACAAGATAGAGTAAGTTGCAAATCCGTTGTTCATAGGCTAACTATGAATCACAGTCAAGTGGACAGAATATAACAAGAAGTCATTAAAACATGCACTGCTATTGTTTATGGTTGAGGATGGAAAAATATTGTTAGACTTTCTTTACTTTGTATGTAACTTGTCCTTTATTGTTCAGGAGCTATGCCATTGTCTTTGTAGTTTAGAAAATTTATCATTAATACTAATACTTCCGTTATTTTTTACTATAAGAGATCAACTCTTATTTTAGTGGCTAAAAAATAAATTCGTTTTATAGTTTCTGTGAGAGGAGTGTGAAAGCCACTGCACTAAAGGATTCTAACTCAGCAACTCTCTTGAAATCACAGTCAAGATGTCAGCCAGTGCTGTGATTATCTCTGTTGTGAGTGCAGTAGGACTATTTGCTTCTGAGATCACATACTTTTCTGACCGCTGGTAGAAAAACTCAGTTCTTGACTTGTTAGGTAGGAAGCTTTGGTTTCTTACCACAGGGGCCTTTCGATAGGGCTCCTTGAATGTTCTTCTGATATGATAGATAACTTCCCCTAAAGTGAATGTTTCTAGGAAAACAACAACATCTTTTATGACCTAAAGGAGAATTGAAAACCAGGGGGTAAAATTATTGAGTGTCATCATGGGGGCTAGCTGATGAGTAGTTGGCCATTTATTAATTTTATTATAATTTGAATATGTTTACATGCAAAAATAAATAGAATACTTTATTAATTTACATGTCATCCTTGAGCAGTGGTCATATTAATCTTTTTTGCATTATTCCACTTTTAGTATATGTATGTCTAAAGAGAACATTCACCATTTTTTCATTGAAAATTTTATTGAGGCAATTGTAAATTTACATATTGTTTGCAATATTATAAAGAGAGTTACTGTATACATTTTGTGCAATCTTTTCCAATGGTAACTTTTATGAAACTATGATACAGTATCACAACCATCAATCTATATTCAATTTCTCTCAGGTTTACTCCCTCTCTTTTGGTGTGTGCATTTGTTCTATACAATTAAAAAGCATATGCTGGTTTATGTGTTTAAAACTACAGTCAAAAAATGGAACAACTGCAACACCACAAAAATTCTTCATGGTTTTTGGTTTTGTTTTTTAAAAGTCATGTCATCCTCCCTTTCATGCCCACTATAATCTTAACTCATAGTAATCTGTTCTCTATCTCTAAACTCTGTCATTCCAAAAACATTATAAAATATAATCACCAATATATAACCTTACAAAATTGACCTTTTTCCACTCAGGATAATGCATGGGAGATTGAACATTGCTTTGTGTATCAGTAGTTTATTTCTAATTTTTTAGTAATATTTCATGGACAGACCTCTATTAGTGTAGTTTGTAAGGAGTTGTACTGTTAAGGCCACACCTTTCTGGTAGTTTGATACCAGTTACTCCAAGAGAGGAAAAACAAGCAATCTCCTTCCACGTTATTTACAGCCTTGGGAATATTCTAGAGGGTCAGCAGTAAGTTGGAACCGACTCACCAACAATGAAAAAGGGGAAGAGTTTCTCATATTATGTATGTACCTCAGCTTGTTTAACCATTTACTTGTTGAAGGTCATTTGAGATGATTCTATTTTTTAGGTATTACAAAAAATAAGGCATTATCTTGTTGAAGGAATACTGGTGGTCAGAAGTTAAACATTTGACTAAAAAGTTTATTTGTATCTACTCGTCACTTTGCAGGAGAAAGACTTGGTGATCTCTGAGATATAAGCTGGAATTGTTGAATCATCTGGTAGCCACAAGTGTTCTGATGACATGAACTTACTGTTTCAAAGTGAAGAGGATTTGAAAACTTTGCTATATAGGGTCAAAGATTTCAGCCTTCAATATGGATTACATCTCAACATCAAGAAAACAAAAATCCTTACCACTGGATCAATAGATAACATCATAATAGATGGAGGAATGACTGCAGTTGTCAGTGATTTAATTTTACCTGGATTCACAAGCCATATCTATATAGTAGCAACAATCAAGCTAGCAAAAGATATGTTGCAATAGGGAAGTCTGCTGTCAAGGAGCTCTCCAAAGTGATAAAGAACAATTTTGTCAGTTTAAAGATGAAAGTAAGCCTCATCCAAGTCACTGGGTTTTTGTTTGTTTTTTTGTCTTTTGCAATTGCTTCTTGTGTATCTAAAAATTGAGCAGTAGATAAGGATAACAAAAGAATGGAGGCCTTTGAATTTTGGTTTTGGAAAAGAGGATTGAATGACACACAGATTATGAGGATGGTTCAGGAAAGGACCAAGTGCAAATCTTTTGTTTATAGGATCACTATGAGTGGTGGAGGGAGCTCTTGGTCGCCTCTTGGTAAAAAACTTCACTATCAACCCAAAGACAAGTTCAAATCCAGTGGCAGCTCCGTGGGACAAAAGATGAATGATCTTTGTGATTTATTGCCTCTGAAAACCCATCAGAGGGTCAGATATGAGTTGGCCTCAACTAGATGGAACATAACGTGAGTGGTAGACAACTGGACAGCATCTAACAACAAAAACATGGGTAACAAGATTTTTATTATTTCAAGTAAATTATTAAAAAACCTTACGTCCATTTAGATTTTTCGTCTTCTCCACTGTGAAATATCATTGCATTGAGACAGTGTTATTTTTTTTATTTAAAGTATGTAATGATAATTTGTGTTTGTTTTAATTTTTTTATTTTATACTAGTTTGTTTACCAAGTTCTAATAAAATGTTTTTCACACTGGATCTTTCCTATTTTCTTCAAACCCCTACTCCATCAAATTGTGCAAACCTATGCTTAACATCCCCACCCTCCTCACCCTTCTGCTTCCATCCTTTGCCCCCTTGAATCCTCACACTAATTCTACAATGCTGGTTTTATATAATATTTATCCTTATGGGACTGAGTTAGTTCACTTAGTATAATGTTCTTCAGTCTCTCCCAAGTTAGGTAGTAATTTACAAAATCATTGTTCCTGCGTGCTGCTTAGTATTCTATTGTGTGAATGTACCATAATTTATCAATCCATTAGATTGTGGTTGGACATCTGGGCTGTTTCCATGTTCTTGTGATGGTGAATAACGCTGCTATGAACATTTGTGTACAAGCCTCCATTTGTGCCACAGTTTTCATTTTATTGGGGTATATTCCAAACAATGGAATAGTTGGCCCAAATGGAATTTCTATGTTCAGTATTTTGACAAATTGTCAAACTGCCTTCCAGAGGGGTTGTACCATTGTACAATCCCACCAACAATGCATAAGAGTTCCTATCCTGCTACATCCACTCCAACATTTATTACTTGCTTCCCTGTTAAATTTTGCCTCTGCTATTGGTTGTCTCTTCGCTGTTATCCAAGGTTACCTTCCCCAGTGCGCAGCTTCCCGGCTTGCCCTCCGCATCTTCCAGGTACCCAGAAAAACCTGCTGCCATCAGGCCAGAAAGGAAAACATAATCTACACAGGAGTTCTACAGGACACGTCACCTTCCCTTGGAGACAGTACAACTAAACTTAAGAGACGCTGGTCAAAAGAAAAAAAAATGTCAGCAGTTAACGTGTTTGGAATCACAGAAGCCAAGAAAGCTTAAGAT
>NW_006400106.1:1780391-1781213 GCF_000299155.1 Elephantulus edwardii | reverse complement strand
AGTAGTTGGTGGTCTGTTCCACAATCAGCTCCTGTCCTAGTTTTCACAGCTGATATTGAGCTTCTCCAGCGGTTCTTTCCACAGATGTAATCGATATGATTCCTATGCATATCATCAGGTGAAATCCAGGTATATAACCTGGGTTTATGTCTCTTAAAAATGTATTTGCTATGAATAAATCACTGATTGTGGAAAATTCAATCAGAAGAGTGCATCAGGGTAGTATTTTCTTTCCACGCTTATTCAGTCTTGTACATAGGGTCACTACAGGTTGTACTCGTCTAAGCAGCACCTCACAGTAACAACAACAATAATTCTCTTAAAAGGTTGCATGATTGTGGTATTAACATATCTTCCTTCTATGGATATTATCCTGTCATTCACCATTGTATGTCAAGATGCATCCAGAAATTGTCTTTTTAGCTATGAATGTGATCCCATTTTTCCTCACCTCTTCATTTCCAATGTAGCAGATCAAATGTCTGACTCAAAATATCCCATGTCTCATGCCAATCCATTTCATTTAGCCAATGCCTAGTATGTCAATATTTGTCTTCCATTTCTTCCTTAACAATCTCCAATTTTCCTGCATTTATACTTTTCACATTCCATATTTCAATCACTAGCATCTGTTTGCAACTCTTCCTCCCTCTTTATAATTTCCAATATGAAGACTCAATCTCTGATGCCATATAGGCTAGTCTAAAATATCTGTTGTTGTTGTTGTTACGTGCCGTTGAGTCGTTTGTGACTCATAGCGACCCTATGTACAACAGCCCTAAACCCTGCTTTATCCTGTGCCAATCTCATTGCCTCTGACAC
>NW_006400106.1:1761670-1772503 GCF_000299155.1 Elephantulus edwardii | reverse complement strand
CAGGAGGGGAAGACCCTCTATGAGATGGATTGATTTGGTGACTGGGGTAATCGGGATGGGTGTGTCAGAGGCAGTGGGGTTGGCGCAGTATAGAGCAGGGTTTAGGGCTGTTGTGCATAGGGTTGCTATGAGTCACAAACGACTCGATGGCACATAACAACAGCAACTGCTATTGGAGTGAGATGGTATCTTATTGTGGTTTTGATTTGTATATCCCTTAGTGCCATTAATTTTGAGCATTTCTTCATGTGCCTATGGGCCATCCAAGTATCTTCCTCTGTGAAAAGTTTTTCCTTATATTTTACCCCTTTTGTAATTCTGTTTTCAGTCTTTTTCTTGTAGAGGCCCTGGAGTATTCTGTAAACTTTCACTATGAGACCCTTCTCTGAGATGGGATTGCCAAATATTTGTTGCCAGTTAGCAGGTTTTCTTTCACCCTGTTGGAAACAGTTTTGGATGGACACAGGGATTTAATCTTTAGAAGGTCTTGTTTATCAATTTTATCCACTTCAGATTGTACATTTCTGGCTGTAAATAAAGTCTCTACATACCCTAGACTAGGCCTTGTATGCTTGATCCCAGTTTGTCATTTATGAACTTTATGGTTGTGAGCTTTACTCCCAGGTCTCTGATCCACCCTGAGTTGATTTTTTGTGTTTGGTTTTAGATGTGGATCCTGTTTCAGTTTTCCACAGATAGTAGTCCAGTTTTGCCACCCTTTCTTGAAGAGGTTGTCATTTCTCTATTTGATAGGTTTTATTTCCTTGTCAAATACCAAATATCAGTTGACTGTAAATAGCTGATTCTATTTTTGGGTTCTTAATTCTGTTCCATTGGTCTATAAGCCTGTCATTGTACTAGTACCATGCTGTTTTGGTTATCACCACTGTGCAGTAGGTTTTCAGATCGGGGAGTATTATGCCTCCCATTTAATTTTTGTTCCTCAGAAGTGTTTTGTTTATTTGATATCTCTTTCCTCTCCAAATAAACTTGACAATTTCCCTTTTGGTCTTGAAAAATGAACTTGATATCTGGATTGGGATTGTGTAACATGTAGATTGCTTTTAGTATGATTGTCATTTTCACAATATTGAGTCTTGCTATCCATGAACAGGGAATGTTTTTTCGATTTATTTAGGTCTGTTATTGTGTTTTGTAGAAAAGTTCTGTAGTTTTCTTTGTGTAGGTCTTTTGTATCTCTAGTTAGGTTCACTCCCAAGACTCCCAATTTGTGGCTGGCTATTGTAAATGGTATTGCTTTCTTGGTTTCCTTCTCTGAGTTCTCTTTGTTACTGTAGAGGAATCCCACTGATTTTTGGATATTGCTCTTATATCCTGACACTCTCCTAAATTGGCCTACTAGCATTAACAGGTTTGTTGTTGTTGTTGATGATTCTTTGGGGTTTTCTGTGTACACTGTCATATCATCTGCATATAGAGACAAGTTAAGCCATCTTTGCTGATTTGAAAGCCTTTTATTTCCTTCTATTGTCATATTGCCCTAGTAAGCTCATCCAATACAATATTTGATTAGTGGTGACAGTGGGCATACTTGTCTGGTCCCTGTTTGCAAAGAAAATGCTTTTTAGTCCACTGAGAATGTTTTTTAGTCCATTGAGAATAATGTTGGTTCTTTGTTTTGTACTTGTCACTATGTTGAGGAAGATCCCTTCTATTCCAGTTTTACTGGTGTCTTTATCAGGAAAAGGTGTTGGATTTTGTCAGACTTTTTCGGCATCAATTGTTAAGATCATATAGTTCTTATTATTTACTTTGTTAATGTGGTGAATTACATTATTTCTTATGTTGTATCATCCTTGCATACCTGCTGTGAATCCCACTTGGTCATGGAAAAATTTTTTTAATGTGTTTTTGAATTCTATTGCCTAGGATTTTGTTAAGGGGTTTTGCATCTATATTCATGAGAGATATTGATCTATAATTTTCTTTCTTGGTAATATCTTTGCCTGGCTTTGGTATTAGGGTTATGCCTGCTTCATGTTCCTTCTTTTTCAATTTTTTGAAATAATTTGAGTAGAATTGGTAATATATCCTCTCTGAATGTTTGGTAAAATTCAGCTGTGAAGCTATCTGGTCCTGGACTTTTTTATGGGGATGTCTTTATACGGCCTGTTCAATTTCTTCTTTTCTAGGGTCTGTTCAAGTGTTTTATATTTGTCCTTTTCAATCTGTGTAGGGCATGAATTTCAAGGAATTTGTCCATTTCCTCTAGATTTTCAAATTTATCAGAGTATAGCCTTTCATAGTATTCTAATATTATTTATTTGCTTTTATTTGGTTCTGTTTTGATGTCATTTTCTGTAATTTCTTAATTGAGTTATCTCTGTCTTCTCTCTCACTTTTTGTTTATTTTTGGGTTGTTTTTTTTTTTGGTATTTTGGTGGTTTTGTTGTTATTGTTGTTGTTAAGTTTTACAAAGCTTTGTCCATTTTATTTACCTTTTTGGAAAATCAGCTCCTGGACTTATGAATGGTTTCAATTGTTTTTCTGGTTTTTAATCCCATTGATTTCAGAGCCCTTGTCTTTATGATTTCCTTTCTTTTAAAGGTTGGAAGATTAGGTTGCAATACTTTTTCTATTTGAAGAAGGTACTGAGTTAGAGCATTGATTTTTTTTCTTTCTTTGTTTTTTTATGTGTGTGCCTATTGCTATGAACTGCCTCCTGTGGACTGCCTTATTTGTATCCCAGATGTTTTGATATATTGTATTTTCATTTTTACTTGTTTCAAGAATCTTTTTCTTTCATTCTCTATTTCTTTTATAACACAATCTTGTTCTAGCGAGAGTTATTCAGTTTCCTCATGGGTGGTTTTGTAAACTTTACTGTCCTGTGGTTAATTTCTAGTTTTGTGGAATTGTGGTACGAGAGAATACTTTGTATTATTTCAGTGTTTTAAAATTTTTTTAGGCTTGCTTTGTGTCCTAATTTGTGATTGCTTCTGGGGAATAGACCATGTGCACTTGAGGAAGAAGTGATGTGAGTATTAGTTGAATACCCTGAATGCATCCCCAAGATTGAGTTGACTGATTATATAGTTTAGATCTTCTGCATTTTTGCTGAGTTTTTTGGGTTTTTTTGTTTTGTTTTGTTTTGTTTTGTTTTTTAGTTGACTTAACCTTTGGTGATACTGGTGTGTTGAATTCTTCTACCACTACTGTGGTGCTATTTCTTCAATTCTGCTAACCATTATTTTATGTATTTTGCATGTCTATTATTTGTTGCCTCAATGCTGACCAAGGTTATGTCTTCTTTATCTATTGTGCCTTTAATCAGTACATAATACCCTTCATTATATTTGATGGTGGTTTTCATTCTGAAATTATTTTATCAGAGATCAGTATCTATTTTTTTGAGGTTGTCATTGGCTTGATATATTTTCAGTCTTTGATTTTGAGTCTATCATTCTCTTCTTTTTTAAGATGTGTCTCTTGTAGCAATGTATTATTGGACTTTTTTTTTTTTTAATCCATTCTGCTACTCTTTTTCTCTTTATTGGTGCATTTAGTCCATTTACTTTAAGTGTGATTATTGTCTGGTCAGTTTTGCTTTTTCCATTTTGTCATGTTTCTTTTTCTGTTGTTTTTGTTTACTATAGTCCATACATTTTCTTTGGCGTCTCCCTGTGAAGGACTTCAATTAAAACTTCTTGAAGTTTTGGCCTTGTTTTCAGAATTCCTTAAATTCCTTCTTTTCTGCAAAGGGTCTAATTTCTCCTTTATATTTGATGGAGAGCTTTGCTGGGTATAGAATCCTTGGCTGGAGATTGTTTTCTTTCAACTTTCTGTATATGTCATCCCATTGTCTTCTAGTTTGGATGGTTTCTGCTGAAAAATCAGAACTTAATCTAATTGTCATTTCTGTGTTGGGTGGGAGTAGGCTCTGGATAGTTTTTAGCTGGCAGGAAGCCTCTTGTTGGGAACCAAGGAGAGCCTGATGTGTGGGCCCATGGCCTTTTAAGAATGCAGTGTAAATGAATGCTTTTTATTAAACCCAATGTACATGTCACAAACCAACAAAAAAGGAAAAATAAATATGTATTGAGCACCAACTGTGTTTTGACATCTTGAACAAAAGAAGTTGTAATAAATAAATAACTATAATATTCTCTCAAAAAAATCATTTGGGCCTTTGGTCCTGGTTTTAATTGTTTTTTTAAATGAGCACTCCTAAGTGATACAGCACTGTTCTATCATTTCTCTGTATATAGGTAACTTTGGATTGCTGTGATACTGAATGTTGTGACATTGGTCTATCAAGTGCCATAATGGTTACACATGGTTGACAATGTTTGTTAGAGCACACAGGCTTGGAAGCAGGTGTGGCATCCGCTTCCTAAACATGCCTGTGGAAATTCTATAAACTTGGAAAAATTATAGTTACAGAAAGGCCTCTCAGATCTTTTGTTCATAAAGTAGCTATGAGTTGTGTGTGACTCTATGGCAGTCAACGATGACAACAACAATCTAATTGTCAATAAGTCTTTGTTTTTCTCATGCCTTTTTAGAATTCTATCCTTACCTTTAAATTTAGAGAATTTTATTATGATATAGCTTAAGATCGTCTGAGACGCTGGGCTGTACAAGGAGGAATGTGGCATCAGGATTGGTGGAAGAATCATAAACAACCAGTATTATGCAGGTGACACAACCCTGCTTGATGAAACTGAGGGGGACCTGAAGCGCTTGCTGCAGAAGGTGAAGGACTACAGTCTTCAATATGGATTGAAGCTCAGCATCAAGAAAACAAAGATTCTCACCACTGGGCCAATTGGTAGCATCAGGATGGATAGTCAAGAGATTGAGATAGTTAACAGTTTTAGTTTGCTTGGTTCCACAGTCAATACTCTTTGTAACAGCAGCCAGGAAATCAGGAGATGAATTGCATTGGGAAAGTCAGCCGTGAGGGACCTCTCAAGAGTACTGAAGAGTAATGACATCAGGCTGGAGACTAAGGTGCACCTGACCCAGGCTATAGTATTTGCAATTACGCATCAGAGAGTTGGACAGTGACTAGGGATGACAGAAAAAGAATTGATGCCTTTGAGCTGTGGTGTTGGAGAAGAGTGTTGAATATACCATGGACTGCTAGGAAGACAAACAGGTTTGACCTGGAGAGGGTGAAGCCAGAATGCTCCCTAGAGTCAAGGATTCTGAAGTTTCATCTGACATACTTTGGGCATATTACAAGGAGGGACTGGTCATTGGAGAACGACATCATGTTTGGGAGAGTGGAGGGATGGCGCAGGAGAGGAAGACCCTCGATGAGATGGATCGATTCTGTGAGTTGAGTGGTGGGAATGAGTTGTGTCTGAGACGGTGAGATTGACACACGATAGAGCAGTGTTTAGGGCTTTTGTACATAGGGTCACTAGTACTTGACGGCACATAACAACAACAACAACAATCATATATTCCTTTTAAACAGTTCTTTCCTTCATCTTTTCCAATTAAATGTTCATTATCTATCAACTCTTTTCCTAGTTTCCCACCCTCCATGTCAGACCTGCTTTATAACAATGACTATGCCATTTGTCAGTGAGAAATTTCACTCAGCATGATGTCCTTCAGGATTCCCCATGTTATACAATGTTTTATGAGTTCATTGCTTTTCAGTGCTGTATTATATTCCATTGTATGACTATGTCATAGTTTTTTTTATCCCTAAGTTTGTTGATGGGCACTTGGGTTTGGGTTGCTTCCATCTCTTTGCTATTGTAAACAATGTAATTGTGTGTGTGTGTGTGTGTGTGTGTGTGTGTGTGTGTATTTGTATTAGGATGGCAGTTATGCTTGCTTTAGCGTATATTCTTAGTAGTGGCATTTCTAGTTCAAATGGTATTTCTATTTTAAACTTTTTCAAAAAGTACTAGACCTCTTTTGTACTAGTTGCACCATTTTACACTCCCACCATCAGTGAATAAGTGTTTTAATCTCACCACAAACTCACCAGCATTTGTTGTTTGCTGCATTGTTGAACTTTGCTACTGTTACTGGTGTGAGATGATATAGTTGTTTTTATTTGCATCTTTCTGGTAGCTAGGGACTTTGAACATTTCATGTGTTTATTTGCTATCTGAATGTCTTCTGTGGTGAAATATATATTCATATACTGTGCCCATTTTGTGATTGTGTGGTTTACCTTTTTCTTGTTGAGGTGCTGGAGTATTCTGTAAGTTTATATATGAGACCCTTATCAGATATGTTATTACCAAATTTTTTTTTCAGTCTGTGGCTTTCCTTTTTATCCTGTTGAAGAAATGTTTTATGTGCATAGAGATTTGCTTTTTAGAAGGTCTCATTCATCTATTTTGTTCTCTCCTATTTGTATGTTTTTCATTATGCTTAAAAGACTGTTCATACTGTGGTTTTGGGTTTCTAGAGTTCTTACAAACTTTTCTCTGATGGAGTTTATAGTCTTTGGTTTTACTCCTAGGTTCTTTATCCACCTTTAGTTTGGGGTGTTGGATTTTTTTGTTTGTTTGTTTGTTTGTTGTTTTTTCTATGGTGTGAGGTGTGGATCTTGCTCGAATTTTCTACAGATGATTTTCCAATTTCGTCAACACAATTTGTTAAAAAGGCTGTCCACCCCCCGCTAGCCTCACTTTACTAATTTCATCTCCTTGTCAAAAATCAGTTAAGAATAGGTTCTTGTTTTGTGGCCATGAGTCACCTCTGACTCATAGCAAGCCTACGTATATCAGCTCTGAAGCCTGCCCTGTCCTGAGCCAGTCTCACTGACTGACACACTGATCCCCAATGCCCCAATACTGTACTAATCCATTTCATTTGGGGTCTTCCTCTCCTGCACTATCCCTTCACCCTTCTGGGCATAATGTCTGTCCCCAAGGACTGGTCCCTCCTGGCCACATATCCAAAGTAATTAAAATGTAAGTGAAATGGATTTTCAAAATCCTAGCCTCCAAGGAGAAACTTGGTGTTACTCTTTCCAATACAGACCTATTTGTTTTCTTGGCAGTCCATGGTATGTTCAAGATTCTTCTCTAGCACCACAACTCAAATGCATTGATTCTTCTTCTGTCATCCTTAGTCATGACCTAGATGACCTGATTTCTAGATTCTCAATTCTATACCATTGATCTATGTGTCTGTCACTGTATCAGCACTCTTGACCACCATGACTGTGTAGTAAGATTTGAAATCAGAGAATATGATTTCTTCCACCTTGTTTCTCTTTTTCAGGAGTGCTTTACTTATTCTGGGTCTCTTTCCATTCCAAAGAAAATTGGAAATTACATTCCCCATCTCCTTGAAGAGTGGCATTGATATTTCTATTCAGATTGCATTGGACTTGTAGGTTGCCTTTGGTAAAATTGTTATTTTCATGATATTAATCTTCCTTGTTTATTCTTCCATTTATCCAGGTTTCTTTTTTTTTTGTTTGTTTCTTATAGTAAGCAAACACAGAGTGTCTCATGCATAATTTTCCTCAGGTACTCTTTCAATGCCACTGCCCTTTTCTTTCTTCATGTTTTCCCCCCACTGCCTCCTCCCAGACTGCATTGGTATATGCATGTATGCAGGTTCTTTTGGTTTTGTCTCATATTTTCATGATTATTACTTTTTTAATTCTTCTTCTTTTTGTAAAGCTGCTTTATTTCTACATTCAGCATGAGTGGGAAATGATTTTATTGCTCTGTCATCAAGTTCAATGTCTCTATACTCTGTCATTTCTGCTCTATTCTTGAGTCCATCTAGTTTTATCTTTCTGGTTCTGATTTTGTGTAACTTCTATTTCTTTGCTAATAGTTTCTAATTTTTAAATGTTTTTTAAAGTAATTCATTCATTGTCCTACAGCCAGTACCTACTCATATTGACCATCCATTTGGTTTCTGAAGTTTTCCACATGGGAGAATGCCAGTCTTTCTCCGTGTGAACTTCTGGTGAATTTGAATCACTAGAGAAGTATATATGACTTTTGTGCAAGCAGCACAACCTCCTACAGACTACACTGCCAGAGATCCCTCTTTTTCATGATAATTTGTAATTTATTCTTAAAGTATTTAAATTATGGCTGCTTGCAAATTTTCGTTAGATAATTCTAGCATCTGATTCTCTCTCTCTTTTTTTCCCTATTGGTTTTTGTTGATTGTCTTTTTCAATAAAGCTATGATTTTCTTAATTTGGGGATGATAGATATTATATTCTTTATTTTTTAGGTTAAGAAATTCTGGGCCTTTTAAAAATGTTTTATTATAGTAGATAGTCACTCTGTTTAGCTTTGACATGAGTCTTGGACTAGTTTGTGGGTTGTGGTTTCAATTACAGTTTTATTTTCAGAGCTTTTATTATATTATTTTGGTCTGTTTGGTTTGTTTTGTGTTGCTAGAGTTCTAATGATTTCCTGATGTTGCTACCTAAGGAGATAGAAGAAATTTCCTTGGTGGACCTGTTGAACATCTCTCAGTGAGGGGGGGGGAACATATTGTTGAATTCCCTACTGGTGTATTCTGGTTGTCCTGATGTGTCTAAGGGGCAGAGTATGGAGAAGCTTGAGTTTCAGTTAAAAAAAAATTGACCCCCAGACCAAGTTATTTTTATTAGCTTGGTGTATGGTTCTTCCGATTGCATTCATGTACATTGGTATTTATTGGTGATAAAGTAGAATCTTGGGATCCTCAAAAAAATAAAAATACTTCCAAGCTATTTTGGTGAGCTTCCCAATCAATCCTCCAAATCATTGAGGTATGGCTCATCTGACTTTGTCAGCAGGAATTCCTTTCAAGCTAAGGAAGAAAAAATTTACTTGATCTGCCTTCTATTATTAGGTATGAATTGGAAAATTCTAAGTCTGGATTATCTTTTATTAAATTAAAAACACAAAACCTTTCTGCTTTTGTGCTGAACTTCCACATCTAGGCTCTTGTACTCAAGTCTTACTGCTTTTGAGTCGGAACCAACTCATATCTGATCTTCCAATGGGTTTTTTAAAGCTATAACTCACAGAATATTAGATTGCTTTTCATTCTGCAGCAGAGCTGCAAGTGGATCAGAACCACTAAAGAGACACCATCTTTAGGTCAGCAGCATAACACTCTGTAGGCTGCACCACCAGAATTTCTGCGTGGATTTTTGTAGTAGGCTGAATAATGACGGTCCAAAGACATCAGATCTAGATCTCTGGAATCTGAAAATTCTACTTTTAAGGGGGGGGGGAATTACAAATAAAAGCAAATAAAGAATTTTGAGATGGATATATAAATAATCTTAAGTTATCTGAGTGAGTTCTTTCTTTGCTTTCTAGTGATATTATAACAAAAATATCACACGTAGCTAGCTTTAACAAGCAGGAATTTTGTTTTCTTTCCAGCCTAAAAGTTTGAATCTAGGCTGCTGGCTGTAGGGGAAGAATTTTGCTCTCTGCTAGTTTGAGAGGAAAGTCTTTGTCTCCTTAGAATTTGTAGGTTCAGCATTTATTGACAATCATCATATATCGTAGCCTTCCACTAAATCCAGGAGCATCCCAGTGCAGGGACCTAGGTCCAGAAGATATATATGGTACACTTCTTGCTCTTCTTTTTAGTGGTACTGAGGTTTCCTTCTCTTTTGTCTAACTTCTCTCCCTTTTTATCTTTTTTAAGCCAAAAGCTGATGCATGCCATATCCTAGATCAGAGTTTCAACTGTAATAATCTAATCCACTGCTTCTACATCTTACTTCTATTTATTCACTGAGAACCTATTATGGACGTGATACCATCACAAGATTCTTATCTTCATGGAATTTACTTGTTGTAAGATTTACTTGTCGTTTCACTTTTTATTACGTTTGGTACTCCATCAACGATGTCACTCAAGAGACATGCAGTCCATGGTCTTCTCAATTGCTTATTATGCATCTCATAGCTAGACAATGAATAAGGTCAATTACTACTTCTGTCTCGGGGTTTTCTAAATTGACTAATGGTAAAAAATTTAATTTTTAAAAATCATATTTGAATTTTAAATTAATGTTTCTTTGAAAATAAAAGTTAGCCAAAACAAAGATACCCATTGGCTATGATTTCTGTGATTTAGAAGTCATGTACCTTAGTGTAAAAGTCCTAAGTTTTGATGCCATGTCACAGTTGGTGTAATACCTAGTTTGAACTTGCTACATAAATGTTGTTGTTATGTTCAATGTGTCACCTAAGAGTCATAGCAATCCTCTATGCCATAGCTCTGAACTCTGCCCTATCCTGAGTCAGTCCCACTAACTCTAAATACTACCCCAGTTACTGTGTCAATACATCTCATCCAGGGTCTTCCTCATCTGTGCTGTTTCTCCACACTTCCCAGCATGCTTTCCTTCTCCAAGGACTGGTCCCTCCTGATCATCTGCCCAACACATATGAGTTGATCTTAAAAATTCTTGTTTCCAAGAGCTTAACCTCTCCAATATAGACCTGTTTGTTCTCTTGGCAGTCCGTGGTGTGTTCAGTACTCTTCTCCAGCACTACAATTCAAAGGTATCAGTTCTTCCTCTGTCATTCTTAGCCATTGTCCAGCTCTCTGATGCATAGCAAATAACTGTGAAGCCCATAGGACCATTTTACCTAACTTTACAAAAAAAATTATAGTGAGAATCAGTGAGACAGCCTCAGGATCAGTTCAATTTACACCTGGCAGAATGGTAAAACTGACCTATTTCCACATTAATGTTTTATACATCTTATTTGATTGGTCTGACCAAATGGTGTATTTTATGTTGTTTTGCAAGTTATTTAAGCTTGTTGTTGTTGTTGTTATGTGCCGTCGAGTCGTTTCCGACTCATAGCGACCCTATGCACAACAGCCCTAAACCCGGCTCTATCC
>NW_006400106.1:1748888-1761051 GCF_000299155.1 Elephantulus edwardii | reverse complement strand
TTCGCAGCAAGTGCATGAGGTCCTCCTCAGTTTCAGCAAGCAGGGTTGTGTCATCTGCATAACGGAGATTGTTAATAGACCTTTCACCAATCCTGTATTTAAGCTTACCTCCACTAATTTCATGAGGGGGGTAGAATTCTCATCTCATAAATGTTATGACAATGAGGTTGAACATGCTCCCCCTAGCCTGCCATACTCCATACCTTCTTCTAACATTCTAATACCAACTATCCCTCCCACAGCACTCACTCCTTTTATACTGTATCCAATAGTTTGCTTTAATAACTAGGAGACCCTAAGATAATACTCCCAGTTAGAGGTTTATGAGGGAAGTAACAGGATATAATTTAAGTTTGGAAATACTTTGGATATAATTTTTCACTCAAGACAATTTTTTTCTCAAGAATGCCAAGAGACAGACATCTCACTGACTTTTGACCCCCAGCCTTGACCTCTTTCCCGCTCAGGGAATTGTTACAAAGCTCCTTTAGCTTTGCCAATTCTCTGCCACCCACACTCTGCCTCTGTAGGCTGGCGGACCTGGCTTCTCGGGCAAGTTCCCTAAGGTAATCATTCTACCATCATATATCTCATTTTCTTGTTTTGTGAGGTGGGAACCCATAGCTCTGTCTCATACAAGGTTCTTGTTTGGCATCAGCTATGTGGCTACCTTTGCCACTGCTGCCACCTTTGGTGCTATCTCATCTGAGAAGATCTCACTCTAGTATTACTGTTCTTCATCTGTGATTTGTGCAGAGAACTCAAATCCAAAGGGTGTGCTCTGTTAATCTTTATCTTAATGGTGGTGAGATTACTGTTTTCCACTTTTGGGATATCTCTTTTTAAGCTGGGCAGGATGGCAAAATTGACCAGTCTTCACATTAGCTTCCTTACATTTTTTTCCAGTATCATCAGAAGTACCATTTACTTTACTTACATTATTTGAAAGTTATATAATCACCTTGATGTGCCACAAACACCTAAGATTTTCATAGTTATACTAAACCAAATAGCTAGCTATGTTGGTCTAGTGGATAGGAAATTGAGTCTCAGCTCAAAGGTGGGTGGTTCAAATCTACAAGATGCTTCACGAGAGAAAGATGAATAACCTCTAATGCAATTTACAGTCTCCAAAATCCCGGGGAAGGGTTAGCTATGAGTCAATTCTATCTTGACACCAGTAAGTATGAGTGACCAAGTCATGAGGTAAAAGTAACAAAGACAATGGCTTAGAAGATTTGCATCAAATAAGTTACTGCAGCACATCTTCTAGCTTAAATTTTCTTATCTTTCAATTAAATATATACCTGTGTATTGTGTTCTTTTTCTTGTTGTTGTGTACCATAAAGTCAGAACTGACTTTTAGCTGACCCTCCAGCAGGTTTTCAGAGGCAGTTAATTGCATGTCGGAGATTGTCCATCCTTCTCCCATAGAGCAGTTTGTGACCTCAAACCTTTTGGATTGCAGTGCAGCTTCTTGCCACTAGGCCACCAAAGCTCCTGAACATGTACTTCAAAAGACTGATCATACAATAGCAATTGTTTACAGCCTCCTCCTTACCTATGTATCTTTATTTTGGCTTGAAATTTCTCCAAAGGCTATTATTATGGCTTGTGTATCTCTCTTCATCTCTCCCCTCCACCCACCCCCCTATATTTTCTGGTTATCCTTCAAGTTTAGCTGAAATGTAATTTTATTTTTCTTCCTCTTCTTAGTCCAGCTCACTTCATGTCCTGCTTTGTTTGTGTCATCATTCAAAACATTTTTTGTTCATTTTTTATATATTTAGGTTCTGACTTGCTTACTATAAGTAAACTCCTTGAAATAATGCACTTTCTGAGCCTGTCTTGCCATCATCATCCTCATATTTAGTAGAGTACCTGTCACATTTCAAATGTCTGTATTTTTAAAATGTATAAATTAATGAGAAACATGATGCTGTTCATTGAAGTAAATATCTAGAATACATGAACACTATAGTATCTCCTGACCTTTGTGGTTTACATAAATCTATTAATCTTAAATATAACTGTAAAATAAAGAATGCTCATTTCTCTTAATTTCAATATACCCCGTGTTATGAACTTTGAATTTTACAAGGTAAAATAAAGAATGAAAGTGTTTTTTTATTTAACACAGATAATAACCCACATATGATGTAGGGAATAAGCAGATTTTGTCGAAATTCATTCCATCTGTCTTATCAACAGTAATTCATACACCAATATTTTCTAATAGACTTAAAAGAAAACCTAGAAGCTACTTCTAAACACCATGAAATTGATAATGTGTAGAGAAAAGCACGGCATGTCATATTGAAATATAGGAATTGATCAGATATGTAATTAGCATATAATATTTTCTTCACAATTTTTCCAGGCTACAAAGTCCAAACATTGAAAAGAAAAGATTTCTCTTTCATAGCAGTGCACAAAATAACCATAGAAAATTCTGCTGTTTCCCACAAACCATAACTAGGATAGCTGAGTAACATTTATCAGACTACTGGGTAAATTGCCAGCAGTCAAAATGCTTTCCAGCTATTTTGCTCAAGGGGCAAGTTCAAGAGCCCACCGGATTCTCCAGAGATGTGGGAAAAATAATAGATGAGGACAATTCCTGTCACGGTTGCTTTTGTTCCAACTCATCACTCTTGATGCTGAATTACGAAGAAGAGTGAACAACTCCTCAGAAACTTAGCGTGAAAAATATTATCTTCTCAGAACTATTAATCCTTGGATGATGTTCTTACCAAAAATATGGGTCTGGACATCAAACAAATTAAAATTAAAAGAGATTGCTTAAATAAAAATGAATGAGATTCTGGCTGTATTCTTAGGCATTAGAAAGCAATTTTACCCAAGTAAGGAACTCCATCTTTCTTACAGACAGGATAAAGAAGAGGGCTGAGAAAGACTTACATAGGAGAATAAGAGACTTTGAAACGGAAGCCTTAACTAGCCATGCTCCCATATCCAGATACGTAAATGGGTAAGAGATGCAAATAGAAAGCCCAATTGTCCAATCACAATCAAATGGAATGAGAATTTATGGTATATTCACATGGTGGAATATTACACAGTATGCAGAAGCAATGATTTTGTAAATCACTATCTAACTTGGAAGGGACTGGAAAGCATTAAGTGGACTAACTCAGTCCCATAAGGACAAATACTTTATTAGACCATTACTGTAGAAATAGATAACTAGTAAACCATGTATGAGGGTGGCGGGGGGAGCATAGGAGTGGGGATGGGGGGTAATCATGGGGTCGCAGATGGTATGATGGGTGGAGAGGGGTTTGACAAGGTGGGTAGGTGTAGTGAAGAAAAAATTTTGTAAAATTTTTAAATGTGATCCTTGTGTGAGATGATACTGCAAAATTATTTTTCCCCAATTGATAGGTTTTCATTTCACCTTATTGGTAAAATTTTTGACACACACAGAAACCTAATCTTTAACAAGCCTCGTTCATCAATGTTATCCTCTCCTGGTTTTATATTTCTGGCTGTATTTCCTAGTCTTTTTATACCACAGAAAAGGCCTTTTAAATTTGGTCCCATTTTATCTCTTATGATATTTATGATTTGGAGCTTTACCTCTAGGTCTCTGGTCCATTTGAATTTATTTTTTAGTACAATATGAGATGTGGATCTCACTTCCGCTTTCTACAGGCAGAAGTCCAGTTTTACTAATACCATTTGTTGAACAGGTGGTTGTTTGATCATTTAATAAAGTCTGTTTTCTGGTTGAATACCAGTTGACTGTAGATAGATGGGTTAATTTCTGAGTTCTAAATTCTATTAAATTGGTTTCTATTTCTGTCATTGTGTCACTACCATGCTGCTTTGGTTATTACAACTATATAATAGGTTTTGAGATCAGGGGTTGCTATGCCTTCTACTCCAATTTTTTCCCCCCAGAAGTGCTTTGCTTATTTGGAATCTCTTTCCTTTGTATATATTTTGATCTTGTATCCTGTCACTCTACTAAATTGGTTTGTTGTTGTTGGTTGCCTTCAAATTGAGCACAACTCATAGCAACCCTATGAACAGAAGGCCTGAAGCATCTCTATAACCATCAACATTTATCAAAGTTCTCAGAGTTTCCAGAGATATGTTATTTAGGAAGCAGATGCCACTCCTGTTTCCAAACCTGTAATAGTATGTTATTGTTACGTCCCATTGAGTCGCCTGTGATGTATAGTTACCCTATGTACATCAGCTCTGGACCCTTCCCTGTCCTGAGCCAATCTCACTAATTCCAACATACTAACCCCCATTGCCCCAGTTACTGTACCAATCCATCTCGTCTGGGATCTTCCTCTCCTGCACTGTCCATCCTTCTGAGCATGATGTCCTCCTCCAAAGACTGATCTCTCCTGGTCATGTGACCAAAATGAGTGAGGTGGAGTTTCAAAATCCTAGCCACCAAGGAGAGATTTGGTTTCACCCTCTCCAAAACAGACCAATTTGTTTTCTTGGCAGTCCATGGTATGTTCAAGACTCTTCTCAAACACTACAACTCGAAGGCATTGTCCAACCCCTGAAGCATAACAAGTAATTGAAAAGACCATGGCCTAAATTTAGATGTACCTTTGTATCTAAACTGATATTGTTGCTCTTCAGCACTCTGGAGAGGTCCATGACAGCAGATTTTTTTCCCCAATGCAACTTGCCTTTTGATTTCCTGACTGCTGTTATTAAGAGTGTTAATTGTGGATCCAAGTAAGCTGTAATTGCTAACAACCTCAATCTCTTTATCTATTATGGTGCTGCCAATTAGCCAAATTATGAGAATCGTTGCTTCTTGAAGTAGAGCTTCAATCCATATTGCAGATTACAGTCCTTGACCTTGACCTTCTGCACCAAGTGTTTCAGGTCTTCCTCAGTTTCAACCAGCAAGGTTGTGTCACATGCATATTGTAGGTTGTTAATGTGTCTTCTGCCTAGCCTCATCCCGCATGCTTCCTTATAAAGCCCTGCTTCCCAAATGAACTGTTCTGCATACAGATTGAAAAGGTATGGAGACAGGACGCATCTCTGAAACACTCCTTTGCTGATTTTTAACGGTGCAGTGTTTCCTTGCTTTGTTTTGAGGACTGCTTCTTGGTCCAAGTATAGATTTCATATAAGCATGAACAAGTGTTCTGAGCTTCCCATTTTTCTCAAGGTTAGCCACAATTTATTGTGATCCACACACATGTCTTTGCATAGTCGATGAAACACAGAGATTCTTCTGGTACTGTCTGCTACCAAGTCTAATATTTTAAATATTAAATCCTTGGGGTTTCTGTGTGCATTATCCTATGATCTGCATATAGAAATAGCTTTACCACCTCTTTGCCTATCTGAATACATCTTATTGCCTTCTCTTTTTATATTGTCATAACAAGTACTTCCAATGCAATATTGAATAGGAGTGGGGAAAATGGACATACTTGTCTGCTTCCTGATCACAAGTGAAATGCCTTTAGTCTCTTTACATTGAAAATGATGTTGGCTCAGTCTTAATGATAGCAATAAGACAAAAGAAGGAAATAAGAGGTATCCAAATTGGCAAAGAGGAGGTAAAGTAATCTTTCTATGCAGTTTATATAACAGTGTAATTAGAAAACCCTAAAGACTCAGCAAGAAAACTACTGGACATAGTTGACCAATTTAACAAAATTGCGGGATACAAGATCAACATACAAAAATCAATTGGATTTCTCTACAGTAACAAAGAAAATGCAGAACAGGAGCTAAGAAAAATAATACCCTTCATAATTGCTAACCACAAGATAAAATACTTAGGAGTATACCTAATCAGAAGCACAAAAGATCTATTCAAATAAAATTACAAAACATTACTATAAGAAACAAAAAAGAGACCTGGAGAAGCGGAAAAATATCCCTTGCTCATGGATAGGAAGACTCAATATTGTGAAAATTACAATAATACCAAAGGTAATTTACATGTTCAATGCAATCCCAATACAAATACCAATTCCATTTTTCAACAATATGGAAAAGGCTATCTCTAATTTTATTTGTAATGGAAAGAGGCCCCGAATAAGCAAAGCACTCCTTAAAAAGAGAAACAAGGTAGAAGACATCTCACTCCCTGATTTCAAATCCTAACTACATTGCCATGGTGGTCAAGATAACATGGTACTGGTACAATGACAGACACATAGATCAATGGAATAGAATTGAGAATCCAGAAATCAGCCCATTGACCTATGGTCAACTGATTTTTGACAAGGAGATGAAATCAGTCAAGTGGGGATGTAACAGCATTTTTAACAAATGGTGCCGCCAAAATTGAAAAACTATCTGCAGAAAACTCAGGCAAGATCCACACCTCACTCCATATACAAAAACCAACTCAAAATAGATCATGGATCTAGCGCAACAACCAAGGACTATAAAATTAATTAAAGAAAAGCTTGGAAGAACCCTAGATGTCCTATTCCACAGTGAAAACTGTCTTCCAATCATCCATTAAAATCCACAACCAGGAGAGGATAAAATAGGTGATGGGATCTTCTAAGAATCAAATCCCTATGCATATCCAAAACCACCTCCAACAGGGTAAAAAGGGAAGCCACAGATTGGGGAAAAAATATTTGGCAATGACACGTCCAAGAATTTATAAAATACTTAAGCACCACAAGAAGATAAACAACCCAATTGAAAAATGGTCACAGGATATGAACAAACACTTCACCAAAGAAGACATTCAGATGGCAAACAAAGACATGACGAAATGTTCAAAACACCTAGCTCTAAGAGAAATCCAAATCAAAACAACTATGAGCTATCATCTCACCCAAGTAAGAATAGCAACATTTAATGGAATAGCAAACAACAAATCGTGATGAGGTTATGAAGAAACTTTCTCAAAAAGTTGCAAATAGAAATACCATTTGACCGAGCAATTCCACTACTGGAAATATACCCTAAAGAAACCATGACTGTCACCCACACAGATACATGTACACCTATGTTTATTGTTGCTTTGTTCACAATAGCAAAGAATTGGAGACAACCCAAGTGCCCATCGACAAACAAATGGATAGAGAAGTTCTGGTGTATTCACACAATGGAATACTATATGCTGCATTAAAAAACAAGGAACTCATGCAGTATTTCACAAAATGGGTGACCCTGGAGAACATTATGCTGAATGAAAATATCTGTCACAAAACATACAAATATGGCACAATACCATTGTTGTTTTTTAAGTTTTCACTATTTTAAGCTATATTTTCAAAGGTGATTGCAATTTAATCTCGTAGCAAGGAGGAGTGGGGCAAAGGATATTCCAGGACAGGAGACTGTACATGCAGATGCCTAGAGTGACAACACTCTAGACAAAAAAAGGGAACAGAAAGATACTCTTTGATGGAACCAAAGATAAAAACCAAACTGACTTCAGAACATGAAGGGTTAGGGATGTTGTGCTTATGTGGAACTGCACCTTAGCTCATGGTCCATGTGGCCAATGGGCATTGTCTACAAAAATACTGGCTGGGCCAGAGTCTCCTCAGGTCTTTGGGTGCATAATTGGAAACAAACATTATACACACACACACACACACACACACACACACATACTGACATAAGGGATATGTGATTAGATATCATTATTATTATTATTATTATTATTATTATGACAGGAGTCCAGAATTAAGGTAGCATAGTGGAGTGGACTTGGGGAAAGGTATTGAATGACAATGAAAGAATTTTTTCTTTTACTTTTCAAAATGCAAAGCAACTTGGAGGGGAGAGGTGGTCAGGGAGGAAAGGACAACAATGAATGAATGGAAATCCAAAGTCTCTGTAAATTTTAATTGAAATAAAATAAAAACCCCCACAAAAACATATTAGAACACCAAATGATTGTACATCAGTTGATTATGGAAGAAATGGTAGGTTATAAAATTTGTTATGATCAGCCTTCTTTTAATTTTTTAAAGAGTATATAGGCAATGTGCAATCGAGAACTGAAATCTATCTAGGATGGATGATAAAAAAAATGGAACACTTCAAAAAGAATATCTCACTTCTAAAGACAGTGTCCAAATAAATACAGGCAAAATCCAAGCACAAAATTTCATTATATAGATTAGACATCTTGTTGTTTGTTGTTTTGTACCATCGAGTCGCTTGTGACTCATAGTTATCCTATGTACAAGAGCCCTAAACACTGCTCTGTCATGTGCCAACTTTGCCCGTCTCCAACACACTCATTCCCACCACTCCAATCACAGAATCGATCCATCTCCCATCTCATCGAGGGTTTTCCTCACCATCCCTCTACTCTCCTAAACATGGTGCCCCTCTCCAAGGACCAGACCCTCCTTGCAACATGTCCAGGATATGTCAGACAAAGCTTCAGAATCCTTGACTCCAAGGAGAACTCCAGCTTCACCCTCTCCAGGACAAACCTGTTTGTTCTTCTAACAGTCCCTGGTGTATTCAACACTCTTCTCCAGAACCACAGTCCAAAGGCATCAATTCTCTTTCTATCATCCCTAATCACTGTCCAACTCTCCGATGCCTAGCAAGTAATTTAGAAGACTGTAGGCCAGATCAGGTGCACCTTAGTCTGCAGCCTGACATTGTTGCTATTCAGTACTCTTTAAAGGTCCCTCACAGCTGACTTTCCCAGTGCAATTTGTCTCTTGATTTTCTGGCTGCTGGTACCAAGAGTGTTGACTGTGGAGCCAAGCAAATTAAAACTGTTATCTCAATCTCTTCACCATTCATACTGATGCTAGCTCATGTAAATTCTCGGCCTCATTGACCTCATTATGGAAATATGACATTATTGGTGAGATAGGGTGATTTTAAGTGATGAGAAAAGTAGATTTGCTACAAGATCATCTCTTCTAGATGGGCTATAAATCTTGTCTATTTTTAAAAAAGAAAATGATGTTTGCTCTCTTGGTTTTTCATATATACTTTTTATTATGCTGAAGATGTTCTCTTCTATTCCTATTTTGATAAGTGTTTAAATCAGAAAGGCATGTTTGATTTTCCAAAAGGCCCTTTGTCCATCAATTGATGGTGTTATGTGTTTTTTGTTATTTGCTTTTTTGATGTGATGATTATGTTCATTGTTTTTCTTATGTTAAACATTTCTTGCATACCTGTTATGAATCTCACTTGGTTATGATGAATTATTTTTTAAATATTGTTGGATTCTACTGGCCAGGATTTTGCTAAGGATCTTTGCATCTGTATTCATGAGAGATATATGTCTGTAGGGGTTTTTTTGGTAATTGTTCGTCTGTTTTGGGTAAAAGGGTTATGCACGCTTAATAAATGACTCTAGGAGTGTTTCTTCTTTTTCTATTTTTAGAAAGAATTTAAGTAGAATTGATGTTAGATCTACTCTGAGTGTTTTGTAGAATTGATTGTAAAGCCATCTAGGTAAGAATTTTTTTTTTTTTTTGCGTAGTCTTTGTGTGATCTGATCAATTTCCTTTTTTGTGATTGTTTTGTTCAAATGTTCAATACTTATCCATGTCAATCTGGGTAGTGTGTGACTTTCAAGAAATTTGCCCATTTCTTCTAGGTTTTCAAATTTACTGGAGTATAGATTTCCATAATATTCTAAAATTATTGATTTGATTTCATTTAGTTCTCTTGTGATGTCATCTCTATCATTTCTTGTTCAAGTTAGTTGTGTCTTCTCATTTTTTTCTTTTGATAAGTTTGCCAAATGCTTGTCAATTTTAACCTTTTATTAAATAATATTTTTATTTTATACTGGTTTACTTAGAACTAGTTCCTAGTCTTCTTGATGGTTTTAACTGTTTTCTATTTAATTTATTTCAGTCCCTTGTCCTTATAATTTCCTTTTTTCCCAAGTGGGCTATGGGAGGATATCAAGAATATCATCCACGAAAAATGCAAAAGGTCATTACAAAGAAAGAGGAGAAAGAAAAGACCAACATGGATGTCAGAGGAGACTCTGAATATTACGCTTGAGTGCTGAGAAGCCAAAGCAAAAGGAAGAAATAAAGACATCAAGGAACTGAACAGAGGATTTCAAATAGCAGTTCCAGAAAGCAAAGTATTATAATGAAATATGCAAAGAGCAAGAGTCATAAAATCAAAAAAGCCAAAATCATACAGCGTTTCTTAAGCTGAAAGAATTGAAAAACAATATCAAGCCATGAGTTACAATACTTAAGGATGCTTTGGGCAGAATATTAAATGATTCAGGAAGCATTAAAAGAAGATGGGAGGAGTATACAGAGTCACTATACTAGAAAGAATTGGCTGAAACAGAAGAAGTTCATGAAACAATGTATGATCAAGAGCCTGTGGTGATGAAGAAAGATGTTCAAGCTACTCTGAAAGAATTGGCAAAAATCAAGGCTCCAGGAATTGATGTCATACAAATTGACATATTTCAACAAACAGATGCTGCCCTGGATGCACTCGCTAAGTTATACCAAGAAATCCAGAGGACAACCACCTGGCCAACTGACTGGAAGAGATCTATATTTGTTCCTATTCCCTAAGAAAGAGTGTGGAAATTATTGAGCAATATCATTAATTTCACATGAAAGCAAGTTTCCTTTGAAAATTATCAAAAAACAACTGGAGCAACATGTTGACAGAGAACTGTCAGAAGTGAAGGCTGGGTTTAGAAGAGTTTGTGGTACTAACATTATAGCTAATGTTAGATGGATCTTAGAAGAAAGCAGAGAGTACCAGAGGAAAGTCTATTTGTGTTTCATTGACTATGCAAAAGCATGTGACTGTGTGGATCACAACAAACTGTGACAGACTCTGAGAAGAATGGGAATCCCAGAACATTTGATTGTACTTATGCAGAACCTATACTTGGACCAGGAGGCAGTCATTAGAAGAATAAGGATCCACTGCACGGTTCAAAATCGGGAAGTATGTATGCCAGGGATGCACCTTGTTTCCATACCTTTTCAATCAATATGCAGTGCAGATCATCTGGGAGTCTGGACTTTATGAGGAACAATGTGGCATCAGGATTGAAGGAAGATTCATTAAAAACCTGCATTATACAGATTACATAACCCTGCTTACTGAAACTGAAGAGGACCTGAAGCACTCGCTGCAGAAGATCAAGGACTGAAATCTTCAATACAGATTGAAACTCAACATTAAGAAACAAAGATTCTCACCACAGGATCAGCTGGCAGTATCATGATAGATGGTGAAGAGATTGAGGTTATTAACAACTCTAGTTTGCTTGGCTCCACAATCAACTCTCTTGGTACCAGCAGCCAGGAAATCAAGAGAGGAATTGCACTGGAAAAGTCAGCTATCAGGGACCTCTCCAAAGTATTGAAGAGCTACATCACTAGTCTGGAGACTAAGGTGTGCGTGGTCCAGGCCATAATCTTCACAGTTACCTACTATGTGTCAGAAACCTCGACAATGACTAGGGACATAAAGAGAATTGATGCCTTTGAGCTGTGGTGCTGGAGAAGTATTTAATATACCATGGAATACCAGGAGAACAAACAGGTTAGTCCTAGAGAGAGGACTGCTTCTTGGAGGCAAAGATTCTGAGGCTTCATCTGACATAATTGGGGAATGTTGAAAGGAGGGACTGGGCCTTGAAAAGGAACATCATCAGGGTGGAGGGACAGAGAAAGTGAGAGAGACCATCAATAAGATGAATTGATACAGTGACTGGGCTAAGTAGGGTAGGTATGTCTGAGACATTAATGTTTGCACAGGATAGAGTAGGTTTTACTCCTGTTGTACCTAGAGTTGCTATGAGTCACATGTGACTTGATGGCACATAACAATAACTAGGGGCTGTGGACTTAGTTTGTTGTCCTTTTTGTATTTGATAGAGGTGTTGAGTTAGTTCATTAATTTTTCTTCTTTCTTCCCTTTTCATGTGTTTGCCTATTGCTATGAACTGTCCTCTGACGACTGCTTTAGCTTATCCCAGAAGTTTTGGTATGTTGTATTTTCATTATCCTTTGTCTTCAGGAGCTGTTTAAGTTTCATATTTTATTTATTCTATTACCCAATAGTTTTCTAGCAGGGTGTTATTTAGCTTACACCTAGCGGTTTTATAAGGGTTACTGTCTTGTCATTAATTTCTAATTATATGGCATTGTTGTTGTTGTTGGTGTTGTTATGTGCCGTCGAGTCGCCTGCGACT
>NW_006400106.1:1740748-1747258 GCF_000299155.1 Elephantulus edwardii | reverse complement strand
ATCATTTAACGTTCTGCCGAAAGCATCCTTGATTATAGCAACTCGAGGTTTGAATTTGTTCTTCAGTTCCTTGAGCTTAAGATATGCTGAGCGAGATGGCATTATGATGTGAAAATATACTTTGTATTCTTTCAATTTTTTTTTAAATTTTCTGAGGCTTGTTTTGTGAAATAATATATGATCCATTCTGAAGAATCTATCACATGCACTTGAGAAGAAAGAAAATTGACTTTTAGTTGGGTGCATTACTTGAATACAGCCACAAAGTTGAGTTGGCTTATTGTAGAGTTTAGATTTTCTGCATCTTTGTTAAGTTTCTTTTGAATTGACTTATCTTTTGGTGAGAATGATGTGCTAAAGTCTCCTGCCACCAATATTATGCTGTCTTTTTTTAAAAGTCTGTTGACTATTGTTTTATGGTTTTTTCAAGTCTAACATTTGATACATATATTCTGACCACATTTATGTCTTCTTGACCTGTTGTGCCTTTAATCATTACATAGTGTCCTTACTAATCTTTTGTGTTAGGTTTCATTCTGAAGTCTATTTTGTCAGAGATTATTATTACCACATCTGCTTTTTTTTGTGGTTACCATTTGCTCAGTATATAGGTTTTCAGCCTTAGATTTTATTCTTTTTTCCTCATTTCTTAGATGTGTATTTTGTAGGCAGCATATTGATGGGTCTTGGATTTTTTTTTTTTTTTTGCAGTCAATCTTCTATTCTTTTTCTCTTTTGTGTGTTTAATTATTTCAAATTAAGTGTGATAATTGACAGGGCAAATTTTATTATTGCCATTACACTGTCTTTCTTTTTCTGATTTTTTTCTGGTCTATCTACTTTATTTTGGTGTCTCTGTGTGAAAAACTTCCCTTAGAATTTCTTGGAGAGTTTGTCTTCCTTTCTTATATTCCTTATTATTTTTCTTCTGTAAATGACCTAATGTCTCCTTCATATTTGATGGACAAATTTGCTGAATAGAAGATCCTTGACTGACAGTTGTATTTTTTTAACCTTGTGTATGTGTCATCCTATCATCTTCTTGATCATATAGTTTCTGCTGAGGAATCAGAACTTATTCTCATTGGTTCTCCTTTGCAGATGACATTTCCATTTTCTAAACTTGCTTTTAGTATTCTTTCCTAAACTTTGATTTTGTAGAATTTAAATGTGATCTATCTTTACAATTTTATTCTTAGGCCTAATTTGTTTGAAATTGGCTAAGCTTTAAGGTGGATTTCCTGTTCTCCATGATACCTGGAAAAATTTTTTCTAATACCTCTTTCACAATATTCTCAGTGCTTTCCCTGCCCTCCTTATATTCTGGAATTCTGATTATACATGTGTTGTTCTTTGAATGTTATTCCACATGATTCTAAAGTTTTTTTCGCTTTCTTTCCTGTCCTCTGATTTTTATTTTTAGTTTTTACAATATTTTTATTGAGATGAAATGAAAGTTTATAAAGAACTTGGATTTCCATTCCTTCATTGTTGCACATTCTTCCCTGTCCCACCCAAAGTTTGCTTTAAAAAAAAAGTTTATTTGTTGTTACACAGTCTCCTCCCCGCTCCCACCCCTTTAACTATGCAGTTCTTACCTGGGACTCTTGTCAAATCAATAATATCTAATCATATATTCCTTTTATATACCTATCTTCCTCACATGTTTCAATGCTGTGTACATTATTTGTCCTCTCTTTTCTTAGTTTCCCCCAACCCTCATGTCAGTCCTGTTTTATAACAGTGGCATTATGCAATATTTGTCCTTTTGTGACTGAGATATTTCACTCAGCATAACATCCTCCAGGGTTACCCATTTTGTATAAAATTTCATGAGTTCTTTTTCTTTTTAAAATATTCTTTATTCATTTTTTGATGGGCACTTGGGTTGTTTCCAACTCTTTGCAATTGTGAACAAAGCAGCAATAAACATGGGTGTGCATATACTGCTTGGGTGGCAGTTCTGGTTTCTTTAGGGTATTCCCAGTAGTGGAATTACTGGGTTAAATGTTATATCTATTTGCAACTTTTTGAGAAAGTGCCATACAGCCTTTTAGAGTAGTTCCACCATTTTACACGCCTACCAACAGTGAATAAAGATTTCACTTTCTCCACACCTCGTCAGCATTTGTTGTTTGCTGTTCTGTTAAATTTTGCTATTCTTACTGTGTTGAGACGATATCTCATAGTTGTTTTGATTTGTATCTCTCTGAGAGTTAGGGATTTTGAACATTTCTTCATGTGTTTTTTGGTCATCTGAATGTCTTCTTTGGTGAAGTGTCTGTTCATACCCTGCACCCATTTTGCAATTGGGTTGTTTATCTTGTTGATCTATGTGTCTGTCATTGTACCAGTACCATGCTGTCTTGATCACCATGGCCCTGTAGTCGGATTTGAAATCAGGAACTGAGATGCCTCCTACCTTGTTTCTCTTTTTAAGGAGTGCTTTGCTTATTTGGGGCCCTCTTTCCATTCCAAATGAAATTTTAGATTGCCTTTTCTATCTCATTGAAGAATGAAATTGGTATTTTTATTGGTATTGCATTGAATGTGTAAATTGCCTATGGTAGAATTATCATTTTCACACTATTAAGTCTTCCTATCCATGAGCAAAGTATATTCTTCCTTTTCTGCAGGTCTCTTTGTTTCTTGTGGCAATGTTCTGTAATTTTCTTTGAAAAGATCCTTTGTGCTACTAGTTAGATTTTTCTCTCAATTATTTAATCTTGTGATTAGATATTGTGTACAGTATGTTTTTTTTTTCTCTCCTTAGCACCAGTTCTGTATTCTCTTTGTCACTGTAGAGAAATCCAGTTGATTTTTGTATGTTGATCATGTATCCTGGCACTTTGCTGAATTGGTCAACTACATCCAGTAGTTTTCTTGCTGAGTCTTTAGAGCTTTCTGAGTACACTACCATATCATCTGAGTCTTTAGAGCTTTCTGAGTACACTATCATATCATCTGCATATAGAGATAATTTTTACCTCTTCTTCTTAATCTCTCCAATGTGTTGGACACTCTGTGTTTTGTTTTTGATATTCTGGATTGTACTTCCGTGCATTTCTGTTTTTTCCAGTACTGAGTGTGCTGTACCCTCTCCCTCTTATGGTGATTTTTAAATTTTTGTACCTTCTTATTTGTAATTGTAATTCTTTCTTCTATCTTTTGCAATTTCTTCTGTCGTTGTTCATATTCCTCTGCATCTATATATTCCTTTTGGCTCCCTTTCCCTGGAGTTTTCACTTTATTTTTGGTTTTCATTCTTTCTTTTGTCATTAGCGCACCTTCTTGAGTAGCTTATCATATAATTCCACACCAAGGTATTTTTTTTGCTTCCTGGTTTCCTGTCTCTGGGCTATTTACTTTATATATGGCTTCCATTCTTTCTTCTAGCATTTGTACCTTCTTCTGTAGCTGTTCATATGACTCTACCTCAATATATTATTTCTGCCTTCCTGTCTCTGAGGTAATCTTTTGGTCTACAATATATACTGTCATTTTTTTTTTTTCATTTTAAGGATAAGGCTTATTTTGGTTTTTTGCACAATGTTTGAAACTGTCTGCTGTTTTCTTGACATTATGCAAAGTTTTTCTTTGTATGCCTCCGGCTGTCTCTACTGTGTCTGCACAGGTTATTGACAGTTCCTTATGTTTATGTTATTGTTGATGAATTGTAGGCTTAATGTGTTCTATGTAACTTGCTATGGTGGAAATATTTTCTGAACCTGAGAAGTGGAAAAATTTGCCTTTCTTAAAGTCCTTCAAATACTCTCTGGTCTGAAATGCAACCCTGTGGGAATTTTGCCTTATGATAACCCACTGTCCTGAAGTTTATCGTCTTTTTTGTTCTACAGAGTGATAAAACCAGGGTACTGACCTAGAATAATTTCTGTCCCAGGGGCTGGCAGGCAGCTCCTTTCCCAGCACTTCAACATGCTGGCTTTGGAAGTGAATTTCTTGCCTGATTTCTGTCCCCTCTCTGATATTCTATTATCCTCATTGGTCTGTGTGCTCTGTGGTCTCAACAGCCTTATATCCCACCTAGACCAGTTTCCCTGCTGGGGAGTTGTTCCCTCGCTTGCTAGCCCCACAATATGCTCCCTCTGGGAGTGAATTTCTCTCCTGATTACGGCTCCATTTCTTGAAGATTAATATCCTTGTTGGTCTGTGGACTAGTCCTTCAGATTTGAGGTATCCCACCTGGAGTAGATTTCCTGTTGAGAAGTTGCAGGCCTCTCACTCACCAGCCCCACAATGTGCTCACTCTGGGAATGAGTCTCTCCCCTGATAACAGGCCCCTCTCCTAAAGTCTACTATCCCCTTTCGAGAGACAATCCAATTTGGAGGGCTGTAGTCTTTGATCTTTTGCAACAAGTGCGTCAAGTCTTTTATACTTTCAAAAGGCAAGGTTGTGCCATATGCATAACACAAATTGTTTTAAGTGTCTTCCTCAAGTCCTGATGCCACATTCTTCTTCATCTTATCCAGCTTCTTAAGTTGTTTGCTAAGTATATACATTTTGAAAAGGTTTGGAAAAAATAATACAAGCCTAAAGTACCCCTTTCTTGAATTTAATCTATGCAGTGTTTCCTTATTCTGTTAAGACATCTGCTTCTTTATCTTGTATATGTTTTTCATGACCACAGTTAAGTGTTCTGAGATTCCAGTTTTTCTCAGTGTTAGACATAATTTGTTATAATCCACAAAGGCAAATGCCTTTGCATGGTCAACAAAACACAGATAAACATCTTTCTGGTATTCTTTGCTTTCATTCAAGTACTGTCTGACATTAGCAATGATATCCCTATGCCATAGCCTCTTCCGAATCCAGTTTAAAGTTCAGTCAGTTTCCTATTGAGGTGTTATTCTAGAATTACTGAGGTATATTATATATTTTCCCCCAGAAAACTGGCAAAAAATTCACAAGGGAACCATGCTATTTGTAAAAATTACAATGATGGTACAGCCAAACTTGATGTTAATTGCTGAGATATGCTGTTTAGTGCACACTAATATGTACTATAATGTGCACCAGGATACTCTTCAAAGGATGGTGAAGCTCAGTCTTGTAGATCTGGATGATCTTCAGTAATATTTTGCTTACATGTGTTATCAATGATATTGTTTGGTAATTTCCACATTCTATTGGATCACCCTTCTTTGGAATAGGAGCAAATATCTCTTTTAGTCAGTCAGCCAGGCTGCTGTCTTCCAAATTCCCTGGCTTAGTTTGGTGATCATGTCCAGGATTATGTCTGTCAATTGATATCTCATCTATTCCTGTGGCATTTTTTTTGCCAGTGCTTTCAATAAAGATTGAACTTCTTTTATTATTATTAGCTCTTATTCATATTATATTTCCTGAAGTTTTTCAGTGTTGACCAACTCTTTTTGGTACAATGACTCTGGGCATTCTATTTTCTGTAATACTTTCTAGATCGTTCAGTATTTTACTATCATATTTCTCAGTATGGCTATTCAAAGCTTGTGTTTGTTTTCTAGTTATTTCAGCGTAAAAAATGACAAGTGAGTTTTTTTTCCTTTTTATTCTCTGACTTTAGCTCTTTGTACATTATAAAATTTAGCTTTGCTTTTCAAGCTACCCTTTGAAATCTTTTGTTTAGCCCTTCGCTTCACTTTGTTTTGGCTTCTCAAAGCTCTAATGTGATTTTCATAAAACCCTTTTGGTTTTTTTCTTTATCCTCTGTCTTTGATATGACCTTTTACTCTCTTCATGGATGAAATCCTTGATATCATCCCTCAAATTGTCTAGTCTTCAGTCATTGCCTCAACCTGTTTAATTCCACAAACTTGTTCTTAAAATGATTGTTGAATCAAAATGTGATAGATTCAATGTCATATTTTATTCTTGTGGATTTTTTTTCATTATCTTCAGCTTCAATTTGAACTTGCACATGAGTAATTGATAATATGTTTCACAGTCGGCACTGGTCTTGTTCTGACTGCTGCTAATGAGTTTCTCCAGTGATTATTTACACAGATGTAGTCAGTTTTATTCCTGTGCAGTCCTTCAGGTAGGTCCATGTGTAAAATTACTTTTATGATTTTTAAAAAATGCAATCATTTTATCTCCAATCTTATTTCTGCTCCTAAGTCCATAGTTAATGACTGCCATTCCTTGTTCAGTTTTCCCATTTTGCATTATAGTCACCAATAATTGGTAATGTGTCTTGATGCATATTTGGTCAATTTTTTACTGCAAAGCTACTAGAAAGCCTGTTTTCACCTTTGAATTTAGTTGTTGATGCATATATTTTAAAAATAGTTGTACTAACAGGTACAAATGGATAATATCCTATCACTCACAACATTGCTATAGTTAAAAACAATTATATTAAATGAAAAAATATCATGTACTTACAGACACCCACATATACACATACACTATATCTATCTATCTATCTATCTCTCACAACATTGCTATAGTTAAAACCAATTATATTAAGTGAAAAAATATCATGTACTTGCAAACACCCACATATACAC
>NW_006400106.1:1713958-1740623 GCF_000299155.1 Elephantulus edwardii | reverse complement strand
ATTACCCCAGTCACTGAATCAATCCACCTCATAGAGGGTCTTCCCCTCCTGCACTGTCCCCCTACCCTACCAAGCATGATGTCCCTCTCCAAGGACTTGTCTCTCCTTACAACGTATCCAAAGTATGTCAGACGAAGCCCCAGAATCCTTGCCTCCAAGGAGTAGCCTGCTATAACCCTCTCCAGGATGAATCTGTTTGTTTTCTTGTCAGTCCATGGTACGTTCAATACTCTTCTCCAGCACCACAGCTCAAAGGCATCAATTCTCCTTCCATCCTCCCTAGTCATTGTCCAACTCTCTGATGCATAACAAGTGATTGCAAATATATATATATCACTATTACAGAAACACTAGAAAAGTAAGGATAAACTGAACATACATGAAGATAAGGACCCATGAAAGACTGACAGTAATAGAAATTATGATTGAAGAAAAATAACAAAAAAATAAACTATTACTAAATGACCTAATGGAGACAATCTCCAGAGTGCTAATGAGCAACAATGTCAGTATGGAGAATAAGATGCACCTGATCCAGGACATGGTCTTTGCAATTACATGCCATGCATCAGAGAGCTGGACAATGACTAAGGATTACTGAATAAAGATCAATGCCTTTGAGTTGTGGTGCTGGAGGAGAGTGAAGAACAAACAGGTTTGTCCTGGAAAAGGTAAAATAAAGTTACTCCTTGGAGGCAAAGATTTTGAAACCCCATCTTACATACTTAGGCAGGGACAAGTCCTTGGAGAAGGGGAGGGAGACAGTGCAAGAGAGGAAGACCCTGGATGATATGAATTGACACAGTAACTGAGTTAATGTGTAACTGAGTAGGTTTGTTGGAGAAAGTGAAATTGGCTCAGGATATGGCAGAGTTGCTATGGGTTACAGTCAACTCGATGGCATGCAACAACAATATATGGATAGGTACTGATGAAGAGTGGAACAGTACATCAGCAGAGAACTGCCAGAAGTCCAGGCTGGGTTTAGAAGGGGTTATGGTATTAGGGATATTGCAGCTGATATTAGATGGATCTTAGCTGAAAGCAGAGAATACCAGAAGAATGTCTATCTGTGTTTCATTAATTATGCAAAGGCATTTGACTGCATGGATCATAACAAACTGACTCTGAGAAGAAAGGGAATCCCAGAACATTTAATCGTGCTAATGCGAAACCTATACTTGGACCAAGAGGCAGTCGTCAGAACAGAGCAGGGCAACACTGCATGGTTCAAAACTGGGAAGGGTGTACGCCAGTAATGTTTCCTGTCTCCATACCTTTTCAACCTGTATGCAGAGCAGATTATCAGAGAGGCTGGGCTCTATGAGGAGAAGCATGGCGTTAGGATTGGTGGATGATCTATCAACAATCTGCGTTATGCAGATGACACAACCCTGCTCGCTGAAACTGAGGAGGACCTCATGCACTTACTGCAGAGGGTCAAGGACTGCAGCCTTCAATATGGACTGAGGCTCAATGTCAAGAAGACAAAAATTCTCACCACTGGACCAATCGGTAGCATCAAGATGGATGGTGAAGAGATTGAGATTGTTCACAGCTTAAGTCTGCTCGGCTCCACGGTCAACACTCTTGGCACCAGTAGCCAGGAAATCCAAAAACTTATTGCGATGGGAATGTCTGCTGTTAGGGAGCTCTCTAAAGTACTCAAGAGCAACGGTGTCTCTCTGGAGACTAAGGTGCGCCTGATACAGGCCATGGTTTTTGCAATCACTTGTTGTGCATCGGAGAGTTGGACAATGACTAGGGAGGATGGAAGGAGAATTGACGCCTTTGAGCTGTGGTGCTGGAGAACAGTATTGAATGTACCATGGACTGCCAAGAAAACAAGCAGATTCATCGTGGAGAGGGTTAAACCGGGCTGCTCCTTGGAGGCAAGGATTCTGGGGCTTCGTCTGACATACTTTGGACATGTTGTCAGGAGGGACAGGTCTTTGGAGAGGGACATCATGCTTGGGAGGGTGGAGGGACAGTGCAGGAGGGGAAGACCCTCTGTGAGGTGGATTGATTCAGTGCCGGGGGTAATCGGGATGGGTGTGTCAGAGGCAATGCGATTAGCACAGGATAGAGCAGGGTTTAGGGCTGTTGTATAGGGTCGCTATGAGTCGCAAACGACTCGACGGCACATAACAACAACAACAACTGATGAAGAAGCATATTGAGAGTATATCACCATCTTAAACACACAGTGGCCTTTAGATAATACAAATAGTCCTTCTTTTTTCCCACCAACTTCTTCCTCTCCTCTGTTCTTGCTCTCTTTATTCCTACTTAAAATGAGAAATAGATCTAATTCCCTCCCACCCCCAGCTATTTCCTACTCAACTACTGTGTCTTAAATGTGTTATTGCTTGAATGAGATAAATCTACTTCTGTCAAGTTGATCCCTATTCCTAGAGCCTCTATCAAACAGAATAGAATTGCCCTATAGAGTTTCCAAAACTATAAATCTCTACAGAAAAAAATGGCATCGTCTTTTTACCTCATATAGCAGCTTCTGGATTTAAATGCTGACTTTACCATTAGCAGTACAGCGATTAAACTACACTATTACTAGGGTTATTGAATGAGATACAAATAAAAATGCTATTGGTTACTATATTTTAATTACTTTTTAATTGTGATTTTCATGAAAGTTTACAAAGAGACTTGTTTTCATTCGTTGATGCATTTGTGTATATTTTCCTGCCTCCCCCAATTCATTCTGTAGTGCTTGGCCTCTTAAAGATTGCTAATTGTTATACATATAATGCATAATTGTTCAGCCCTTTCAGATTGTACTTCCGTTTACCTATTCCATTTATCCATTCCCCCGCTCTTCCCTCACCCCATAGTCATCCTATTGGTATGCCAGTGGTCATATGCAGTGTTTTGTGACTTTTGTGACTAAGACATTTCACTCAGTTTACTGTCTTCCAGACTCATCTATGTTGTGTAGACCTTTACGATTTCATTGTTTTTCAGTGCTGCATAATATTCCATTGTGTGGATGTACCGCTTTTTTAATCCATTTGTTTGTTGATAGACACTTAAAATGCTTCTCTCTTTTTGATATTTTGACTAATGCTTCAATAAGCATAGATGTGCATAAATCTGTTTGTGTAATGGCTCTGATTTCTTTGGGATACAGTTCCAGTATCTGAGATAGTGAGGTCAAATAGTTTATCTATTTTCAATTATTTTTTAGGAAATAACAGACTGTCATCCACATTATTAATACTTTCAAATGAAGAAGATTCATGTCAAAGAGACTAAATGGCCCAGCCAATGTTAGATAAGTATTCCCTGAAGAACACTATGCCTTTCCAATTCTTGGTGAGAAAATTATTTTTGTTTTCAGAAATTTTCTGAAATCCTTAAACTTCAACCACATATTGTATGGCTAAAAGAGTACCCTTGTGCTGTTCCCACAACAGCCTCTTGAATAAGTGTTCTGTGATTTTTTTAGTCTTCTCAACAACAGCCATAATTACTTATGATCCAAACAGAAGACAGGCCCAGAAACCTGCTTCTGAAAGGTCGCAAATTTTAACAAATTTTCCTTTTTGTCTGGTGATATTGAAATAGTTCTGACCAGTGACCTTCCATGTAATCAAACAAAATTCTGAACTATTGGTCCATCTTGATGTTCTCTCATTCTTCCCTTTTCATCTCAATTCTGTTAATGAAAGTGATTTTGAATATATTTTCCTGTTTCTAGAGTTTGATTATTGTATAATTTATTTGCCGATAATTTTTAGCATTCTGTCCAATTTATTTTGTTCACAAAGTATTTTCTAAATAATGTACTCACTGTCTACTTTAAATTTGTCAGAGATTAAAATAGAAATGTCTTTCAGAAAAAAAAAAGAGTACCACTGATGGATATAGTTAAACATTGAACTATATTTTTACTTTTTTTAAGTGTCAAATTTCTTTAGTAGAATTTAATGCTCTTCTTACAAGACATCACTTGATCTTGTGGCTCATACCAATTTATCAAATCAATAAACATTTATCTCAATGAAGATTGATTCACAGTAAGCAATTTATAGAATTCACTCATCAAAAAACTCGAAGGAGTGGGTCTTTCTTGCAGCAAGCCTAAACTATGTCTGACAAAGCTTAAGAATCCTGCTTCAAGGAGCAACCAGTTTTCACTCTCTCCAGACTGAATTTGTTTGTACTCCTAGTAGTCCATGGTATATTCAATACTCTTCTGCAGCACCACAGCTCAAACACATCAGTTCTCTTTCTTTCATCCCTAGTCATTGTTCAGCTTTCTGATGAACAGCAAGCAACTGTGAAGACCAATGCTTGGATCAGGTGCACCTTAGTCTCCAGACTGACGGTTACTATCTGCATGTGCATAAATTCTATATCTGTAAGTAGATATTAACTTCCATGAGAAGAGATCTTGTGTTTTATTTCTCTGTATTTATATTACTTGTAAGAGTGCCAAACATAGAGATGGTATTCCTGAAATATATACTTAAGTGATGAATTACAGATTTAATAACCCTCAGTATTTTCAAAAAACTAGCATAAAAAGAAAGACTATGAAAAAGTAAGAAAAGATACAAATATAATTCAAAGAAGAAACATAATACTAAAAAAGAATTATCATATTAGACTTGATAATTTTTTATTGTTGTGACATCCTTTTATTGTACCTGTGTTCAACAATGTACAGTTAGAATCATAAGCTCAGTCCAGAGCGAAGACTGCATAGTGGAGTGGAGCGGGAGTGGGATATAAAACAATGAAAAGAATTTTTTTTTACTTTTCCAAGAGGGTAGTGTACTGGGGTGGGGGGAGGGTTGGAAGGGGAGAAAAGTGCAACAGTGAATGAATGGAAATCCAAAGTCTCTGTAAATTTTCATTGAAATCAATAATAAATTAAAAAATATAAAAAGAATCATAAGCTCAAGACACTGAGCCCCATCTTTAACATTCAGACACAACACCATTCTTTCCTGTTACACGGTGAGATTATTTGAACATCCAATAATCAGAGTTTTACTTCTTTCTTTTAATCATCCCCTTGACCTTCCACCTTTGTTTGAAAATTCATAGCTTTATTATATTCTCTGCTTTACTGAAAATTCTGACTCAAAATTTCCCACTCCAGATCTGGAGTTTAAGAGAAAACTTCTAGGGCATTGAGATAATTTTTCCCTCCTTTCTAAAAGCCAAGTTTCTTCCCCCATATTTTCCCAGGTGCCACAGCCAATTACGACCTGAATACCTCAATGGATTCCAAGGAAAAATGCCGCTCTGTTTGACTGACCTCATTGTTGGGTCTGTCTTGCTAAAGGGCTACTTAAATACTTGTTTTTCTCCATTTGAGAAAATTCTGCCATTAGGCCTTTTAAAACAATTTGTTATTTTTCTAATTATTTTTAAACTATGATGCCATAATTTTAAGAATTTTTATTGACTGTTAATTTCATATCAACCTTTATACAGATTACACTCAGAAGACTGGCTTCATTGAGACAATAGAGGATTCATCAATGCATTAATAAAAGAATAAAACTTTTCCAAAATGAGTCAGTGAAAAGTTGTCCACAGATGGGCTACTTTGAGAATTGGAGTTCTGCGCACAGAGTACTGGTCATTCGTCCTACTAAGTATCCAAATAACCTATAGACTTCTTTCAAGAATATGTATTTCTGGCTCATCCCGCCGAGATGGACTTAGGAGAACCATGTATACCATCAGGTAATATTTTTTTTCCTTTTAAAATAAACAGATGGGTTCAATAAACTGTGACAATTGTTCTTAAATCATACAGACTTTTGTGTCCCTTCTCCAGAAAATAAATGCCATTCTATTGGAAGGAAGAAGACGTAATGCTTGTAGAATTTTCTATTTAGTTCTATTCAATAGACTTCTAGCTCTTTTTCAAACATATAATTGTTTTTCAAGTTTCTATTAGAATAAAAGGGGAAAATGTCAGAGCAGGGAATGAAGTAAAAAGGCTTTGGAATATATATTACCATGAACCTTCAATTTCTAGTTATATATGTTAGCATATAGATTTCTCCGAGACACGAAGAATTTACCCATTGCTCTCTCTCTCTCCCAACAGTATTTAATTGTTGACTGTGTGCAAAACTCTAAAGCTGTTATAGATGTTTTTCATTACTAAGGTAACCAGGCTTAGATGAAGAGACTGGAATCAAGCATCTATTTATTACTTACATTTTTATTTTTTAACTTTGGAAGTAAAAAGAAATAGCAAAATCATTTTTCTAGTCTCTCTGGTCTCTGGTGTTCTGAAGCCATTTGTCAACTAGTTTGTTAAACTGTGTTGTAATTATATGCTGTTGAGTCACTTGTGACTCATAGTAACCCTATTTATAACATCTCTGAACCCTGGTCTGTCTTGAACCAACGTCATTGTCTCTGACACACCCTACTCCCATTATCCAAGTCACTGAGTCAATCCATTTCACCCTTCTCTTTCCCTGCCCCTCCACCTTTCCAAGCATGATGTTCCTCTCCAAGGACTGATTTCTCTTTACAACATGCCCAAAGTATGTCCGATGAAGCTCTAAAATCCTTGCCTCTAAGGAGCAGCCTGGTTTTACCCTCTCCGTGATGTACCTGTTTGTTCCCATAGCAATCCAGGATATATTCAATATACTTCTCCAGCACCGCAAGTCAAAGACATCAATTCTTCTTCTATCATCCTTAGTCATTGTCCAGCTCTCTCATGCATAACAAGTAGCTGTGGAGACTGAGGCTTGGATCAGGTGTATCTTAGTCTCTAGACTGACCTTGTTGCTCTTCAGTACTCTGTGTCGACAGCTAATTTTCTGAATACAATTTGTCTTTTGATTTTTTGGCTGCTAGTAGCAAGAGTGTTGGTTGTGGAACCAAGCAAGCTGAAGATATTAACAATCTCAATCTCTGTCTATCATGATACTGCAAATTGGTCTAGAGTTAAGAATCTTTGTTTTCTTAATATTGAGCTTCAATCCATATTTAAGGCTATAGTCTTTGACCTTCATCAGCAAATGCCTCCTTGTCAGTTTCAGCAAGCAAGATTGTGTCATCTGCATAACACAGATTGTTGATGTTCCTTCAATCCTGATGCCACATTCCTCCTAATAAAGCCCAGCCTCCTGGATGATCTGTTCTGCATATAGATTGAAAAGGTATGGAGACAAGGTGTATCTCTGGCATACATCATTCCTGATTTTGAATCATGCAGTGTTTCCTTGCTCTGTTCTAATGACTGCCTCCTTGTCTAAGTATAGGTTTTGCATAAGCACAAGCAAGTGTTCTGGAATTCCCATTCTTCTAAGAGTCAGACACAATGTGTTGAGATCCACATAGTCAATTGCCTTTGTATATCGATGAAACATAGACAGATATTCTTCTAGAACTCTCTGCATTTAGCTAAGATTCATCCAACATTGGCTATAATATCCCTAGTTCCATGAGACTTCTTCTAACAGAGCTGGAGGAGGAAAATCAAAAGGGATAGACTCACTCAACATTTCTTCAGCTGAAGGAACTGAAGGACAAATTCAAGTCTTGAGTTGCAATACTTAAAAATGTTGTGGGCAGAATGTTGAATTACCTAGGAAGATTCAAAAGAAGATGGAAGAAGTTATTACACAGAGTCACCATACCAAAACAAATTGGTTGACAGAGGAGAACTTCATGAAACAATATATGATCAAGAACCTGTGGTGATGAAGGAGGAAGTTCAAGCTGCTCTGAAGGAATGAACAAAAAACAAGGCTCAAGGAATTGATGGAATACTAATTGGCATATTTCAACAAATAGACAAATAGTCCACTGCCGTGAACATGCTCAGCAGATTGTGCCAAGAAATATGGAGGAAAATCACTTGGCCAATTGACTGTAAGAGATCCATATTTGTTCCCATTCTCCCTAAAAAGGTGACTAGGTAGAGTGTGGAAATTAATGAGCGATATCTTTAATACCAGATTCAAGCAAGATCCTGCTGAAAATTATCCAAAAACGAGTGGAATAACACAACAACAGAGAACTGCCAGATGTGTAGGTTGGGTTTAGAAAAGATTGATTACACTATAATGACATAGAAATTGCCATGAGGTTGAAAAATGCCAGCAGAGTCACCCATGGAAGACACTTTTTAGCAGATCTTCCAGACAAAGACCAGGAAGGAAGAGCTATAATATTACTTTCTTAAAATTAACGTATAAAAGCCACATTAGTTATAGAAAAATCTTGATCAATATAGTGCTGAAAGGAAGTCCTCTATGTTGGAATTCACTCAAAATGCATAGCAGCCACAATAATGAACAACTTATCAATGATTGTGAAGATGACACAGAAATAAACAACACTATGTTCTCATGTATATGGGGTTACCATTAAAAAACAAACAAACAAACAAACAAACAACAACCCAAAGCAGCAAAAGAAAAAGTTGTCAAGTTGGATTCCTAGTTTCTTTATAGGAGGAAATTGTTCATCTTTTTCTCATGCAAAGACTGGTGGATTTGAACTGCCAACCTTTTGGTTATCAATGCAAATTACTATGCTTTACACTACCAGAGCTGCTTTCACTTTACTGTTAGTTGGGGACAAATTAACACCAACTAACAATAATGAAGTTTTATTCACATCATACAATATTAGATGATGAGTTTGACCAAAGTGTTATTTTTTAAAGTTGCATAAATGATTCAGATAGGTACAAACAGTTTAAAACAATTTTAAGAATATCTTAAGGAAGTTTTAAAATTGTTCTGCCTTATGATGCTGCCAAAGGCTGTCTGGTAATGGAATGCCCAGAGAACACATCCACTCACCAAAGTAAATTCCTTCCCTTCACAGTTATTTTTTGAACCCTTTCTCTGAAAGCCATTATACTATGTGCTAGGCCTCCATATACTGAAGTGTCCTCCTCACTCCAGAAGTCTATGGCCTAGTATCTTTCTCTTGGATAGTATTAACAGAAAGAGGCATGAGTTTTTGATTACTTATATTATTTAAATCAAGGTTCTGATAAACAGTATGTCATTGAAACTCTGGGATCTGAGTGTCCTCATTATCAGAGCAAGAAATTCCCAGCATTGTTGCAAGTATTAAGTGTAATAATTTACAAACCTGCATACATTGGCAAATATATTATTTCTATTGACTCCTACATAACTTTTTTCATTTCTTCATTTTAATTTTTATTATCTTTTCCATCAAGTCTGAGACATTTTACCAAGTAAACCTTTGGGTAATATTTAAATCATCTATCAATTTTTAGAAAGGCTAAATCCCAGGCATACCTTACAATTGTGGGACTATATAGATTTCAGCATAACAGGTAACATTTGACTATTTTTTTTTTTCTTACTAAAGAGGGTATCTGTCAATAGGAATGCTGTAAGAATAGGTTTTTTTGTTTTGTTTTGTTTTTTGGTAGTAGAATCTTTTTTTTTTTTCCAGAAAAAAAACCCAAAAAACCAAAAAGTTTCGAACCACACACAGGAGGGGTATGGGTAGGGGGAGGTATCTGTCCATCCAGCCCTGCTCCCTGCCCATGTGGTATTGGCAGCAATAAAGGATGTGGGGTAATGGCCAAAAAAATTAAAAATGGTGTATGTGTATGGGAAGGATAGGGGTGCAAAAGCAGTGGAGAGTGGTGGGGTAAGGGGCAGACGAGGTCAGTACTGGGCACGCCACAGGTGAGAGACCATTTCATAACATTTCTTGTTGATCAAACCACCGTGGACACCTTCTTTGCCCATCAGCAGGACTAGCGTCTTGGCAGTCATGGTGACAGTAGGGTTGAAGGTAGGTGCTCCGACTGTACTCTTGGTGCGAAGATTCATGGTATATTCCCCATCCACTAGCAGTGAGTCCCGGATCACAGAACATTTCTGAGCCCAAGTGTCAGCCCATTCACAAAAAAACTTGACCAGTCTTTGCCAACCAGAACTCCAACCTCAGCTGGCGTGATGTTAACGAAGGTTTTCCCCGGGGACAGCGGCCCAGACGGAGGGCGAGTCCTTATAGCCCAAGCGTCCTGACAGATCCCGTCCGTCATGAGGTTGTCGATGTAGGCGTTCCACTCGGCCATGTCTCCTCTATTGGACTGCTCTAAGTGTTGTTGCTGGGGCCGTGGGGAGAGCTCCGGCTGTCTCGGTCTGGGGGGGCGGGGGAAGCAGAGAGCTCGGGGCACCTGCTACCGTCCAGACCGCGGCGGTTCTTCTAGCTATAAGAATAGTTTTTAAACATAAAAACAAGCTCTTAGATGGCAATAACATTTGGCATGACCACAACTCTATCATGATTTTACGATTCCAGAAACTAACATTTGGCTGTGAAATTTCCTCCTGGGTGTGGATTGTGCTCAATTAATGGTTAGCCAGTTTTGCCAGCACCTCATCTAATACAAATGGCACTTCTTGATTGCCTGATCTCCTAATCTTTGTGGTGTAGACATTCTGGAAAGATAAAAGAAAGACTTCATGATATTAGTTGGAGAATACTGTCTTAGTGTTGAAGAAGGTAAGAGTGAAAAAGAAGTTAACAATTGTTGCATTTGTCATATCAACTTTCAGATGAAAATCATTCCCTTTATAATTCTTCTACAGAACTTGGAACTTCCTAGCAAATTAAAATAATTCATTGTATTAGTTTTCCACTGCTGCTATTACAAATTACCAAAATGTAGTGGCTTAAAACAACACACTCATTGGCTTACATTTCTTGAGGACAGAAATCAAGGTATCCTTGGATAAAGATAAAAATTGTGATCCTTTTCAGAGGCGCTAACAAAGAATTTGTTTCCTTTTCCAGTGTCTGAAAGCTGTTGTCTAAATTTCTTGTCTCATGGCTGCTTTCCATCTTTAAAGTCAAAAATATTGCATCTCTTTGTCACTTCTATCTCCATTTGGCTTTATCTAGAAAGTATAGTGTGATAAAGTTGCATTCATATGGATAATTATAGATCATCTTTCATCATATGATGAAAGGGTTTATATGTCAGGGATGTGTACTTTCTCTATGCCTATTCAATCTATGTGCTGATCAGATAATTCATGAGGCTGGAATGTATGAAGAGGAATGTGACATCAGGATTGGAGGAAGACTCATCAACAACCTGTGTGCTTAGAGAGCAGAAAATGGGAGGGACATCAGGGGGTGAGAATTGCATAGATAACCAGATTAATAACAAAACACAATTTGTTAATTAGTGAAAGTGCTGGCTTCAGTTCGGCAACACAAATTCAAGAAACCTCTAGTTTTCTCAATCATCCAGCAAGATTTGCCTCAGAGCAGTTATAAGTCAGTTTCTCCTTCAAGCATCTGGCAAGAAAATCAAAATCTTTAACTGTGGCAAGCACAAGTGCAAGAAGCCTCAGGTCATACTTTGTCAAAGTTTCTCTACAGCAATGCCAGTCTCCTCACCACCATCACCAGGGTCTTGCCTTCAGGGTCTTGCTCCAGTCTCACTCAAGTCTTGCCACCCAGTGTAGGAAGCATTCTCTGTCTTATCTAATCTTACAGCTGTTGATGATTTGCAAGGCCATGCATCTGCAATTAAGATAGCTGTAGACCAGAGCAAGCTAAGGTATTGGCTAAAAAAGCCATCTTTTAAGCTAACTTTGCACTGTTACGCAGATAACACAACCTTGTTTGCTAAAAGTGAGGAGGACTTGAAACTCTTGCTCTACACTAACAAGGAATACAGCTCTTGGTAGAAATTACATCTCAACACCAAGAAAGCAAATATCCTCACCATTTGGACAATAGACAACATCATGATAGATAAAGAATCAAAGTTTCAATAATTTCTATCTTACTTGGGCCAACCCTTGGTACTAGTAGTCAGGAGATTAAGAGGTATATTACACAGGTAAAGTCCAATGGAAAGGACTACTCCAAAATACTGAAGAGCAAGAATTTTTGAAGACTAAGGTGTGCCTGATTCAGGTAATGTTCTTTTCAATAACTTTCTTGCATCTGAGAGCTGGTCAGTGAATAAAGCAGAAGAATAATTCAAGCTTCTATCTAAGTTGTGATGTTGAAAAAAAGTACTGACTATTCCATGGACTGCCAAAAGAATAAATATATTTTTGTGCAACTAGTGTGTACTACTAGGAGAAGAAGTTAATAAAGCTTTATCTCTCATTGGACATATTATTAGAACAGGCCATTCCTTGTAAAGAGACATCGTACTTGTCAAGGTGGAAGGTCAGTGAAAGAAAGAAAGACCCCCAAGAAAATGAATTGACACAGTGACTACAGCAATGGGATCAAGTGTTTCTGAAATAATGAAAACAGCACAGGCTAGGACAGGGTTTAGATCTGTTATTCATAGAGTCACTAAGAGTTAAACTTGCCCAAAACATCTGAACAATTATATTTTTCATGTAAGAAAACAAATTCAAAGATTCCATGGATTAGTAAGTGGACAATTTCTGGGGAGGAAGGTGGAAAGGAGAAGAGACAGTGGAGAAAAAGAGACCCCCTAATGAGATGGATTGAAACAGTAACTGGGGCAGTGGAGGTCGATCTGCCAAAGTCAGTGTTACTGGCTCAGGACAGGGCAGACGTCAGAGCTGTTGTACATAGAGTCACTATGAGACAAGGTAACTTGATAGCATATAACAACAACAATTATACTATAAACTTTTTAAGATCAAAATCTATATTTCATTTTTTTGTAATAGTATTCATTACAAAATCTTTATTCAAATTGACAGCACACAATTCAAATAGCATTTGCCGAATAAAGCAGCAGAACCCAAGATATTCCAAAGATTCAGTGAAATAAATGGCAAACCTTTGAGGTTCCAAAAATTTTTGAAAGAATTACTACTATGATATTTCCAAATCAACTGGAAAATTCATGAACACTTAAATAGTTTTGGGAGTATAAGATTTTGTGAGTGTTGTTTTGTTGTTGTTGTTGTTGTTATGTGCCGTCGAGTCGCTTGCGACTCATAGCGACCCTATGTACAACAGCCCTAAACTCCGCTCTGTCCTGTGCCAATCGCACTGTCTCTGACACTCCCATCCCAATTATCCCAGTCACTAAATCAATCCACCTCATAGAGGGCATTCCCTTCCTGCGCTGTCCTTCCATCCTCCCAAGCATGATGTCCCTCTCTAAGGATCGGTCTCTCCTCACAACATGTCCAAAGTGTGTTAGATGGAGCCTCAGAATCCTTGCCTCCAAGGAGCCACCCAGTTTAACCCTTTCCAGGACAAATCTGTTAGTTTTCCTAGCAGTCCATGGTATTCTCAATACTCTTCTCCAGCACCAAAGCTCAAAGGCATCAATTCTCCTTCTACCCTCCTTGGTCATTGTCCAACTCTCTGATGCATAACAAGTGATTGCGAAGACTATGGCCTGTATCAGACGCATCTTAGTCTCCAGAGAGACACCATTGCTCCTCAGTACTTTGGAGATGTCCCTAACAGCAGACTTTCCCATGGCAATGAGCCTTTTAATTTCCTGGCTGCTGGTGCCAAGACTGTTGACTATGGAGCCAAGCAAACTAAAGCTGTGTACAATCTCAATCTCTTCACCATCCATCCTGATGCTGCCGATTGGTCCAGTGGTGAGAATCTTTGTCTTCTTGACATTGAGCCTCAATCCATATTGTAGGCTGCAGTCCTTGACCTTCTGCAGCAGGTGCTTCAGGTCCTCTTCAGTTTCTGCAAGCAGGGTTGTGTCATCTGCATAACACAGATTGTTGATAAATCATCCACCAATCTTGACCCCACATTTCTCCTCATAGGGCTACCAAAGTTATTTTTTATCTCCAGTGCTTCTTCTTGTTGTTGTTATGTGCTGTCAAGCTGCCTGTGGCCCACATTGACACTGTGTACAACAGCTCTGAAGCTTGTCCTGTCTTAAAACAGTCTTACTGATTGTGATACACTAATTCCCATTGTTCCAGTCACTGTATCAATCCGTCTCATTGGGGATCTTCCTCTTTTGCACTGTATGATGTCCTTCTCCAAGGATTGGTCCCTCCAGGCCACATGCCCAAAGTATGTGAGACAGAACTTCAAAATCCTAGCCTCCAAGGAAAACCTTCCTTTCACCATCTCCAAGAAGGCTTATATGCTTCCTTGGTAGTCCATGGTAGTCCATGTTCACGACTCTTCTCCAGTTGTCCAGTGCTTGTACATAACTAATTGTTATTAGGTGCCATTGAGTTAAGTATGACCCATAGCAATCTTATGAATAACAGATCTGAACCCTGTACCATCCTATGCCATGCTCACACTTCTTAACACACTTGAGCCCATTGCAAGAATCACTGTATCAGTTCACCTGGTTGAGGGTTTTCCTATATTTTTCCTACCCTCTACCTTTCCAAGCATTGTGTCCCTTTCCAAGGAATAACCTCTCCTAGCAACATACCCAAAGTATGTGAGATGAAGCTTTACTGTCTTTGCTGTCAAAGAGAACTCTGGCTGCACTTTCTCCAAGGTATATTTGTTTGTTCTTTTGGCAATCCATGGGGTATTCATGATGTATATATTCATGGGATATATATGACTAATAGTCTCCATACTACAGACCCTAAGATGCTCTTACAGTGTTATATTCCAGCTAGATTCCCCTCTGCTGGTAGAAAATGTTTCTTAATATTTTGAAGTGATGATAAATGTAAATCAATGACTAGAAGTCAGGGGGAAACAGTGTTGCCTATCAGATGTCAGTAATGAAAGAGTTAAGGGTAAATAAATATAGGCTTAGCTTGAATTCCTGCTCTTGACAATGATAACTCCATGATAATTTGCAAATTTCACTTCCAATGATATTGAAGGTGGTATGCTGCTAGACTCCCCATAAGGGTGGCTTTTAAGAAATCTGTCTTATATGGTTTATATCACATAGAACTGTGCAAGTTGTGCAAAGCAGCTACATATTGTGGAATCCATACCCGGCAAAAGAAATATTTCCGTATTGCATTTAGCAATTGCTATGTATTACAGCAATTTTGTTTAAAAATTATTAAGGGCTTTGTAGCACAAAGACTGTTAAATTACACAGAAAGGATTAGATTTAAGGGGTGGGGCCAGCTAGGGGATATTGGATATGTAGGCACAGATGGTCTTGATAGACTCGTGAACACGTCAGAGCCAAGTGGGAAATGTATGGTTTGTGTGGTTACATATGTTGTAAAGAAAATTGCCCCTGGTTCTTTTTTGTAAGAAAGAAAGAAGAAGAAAAAAAAGACAAGGGGAGAGATGAAGATTGTGTGGGGAAAGGTGAAGCAGACACAACAGCAGCTATGTAACAGATGTCTGGCAAACAGAGGGACTGAGCTGGGAGTCAGGGGAGCCAAATTCCTTCCCTGGCATGTGAATGACTGATGAGAGGAGGGCTCATCTGTGCCAAGGCTCAAGAGCAGAGGATGGGTGTCTCTTCTATGGAGAATTGCCTTGGAATCTAGGTGTAACCCAACCACCCTGACTGGTTTGGCATAAAGATCATCTTCCCAAGAAGGAACAGGCATATGCAGAGTTTCTCCTAATCCACCCAAATTCTTCCTTTTCCAAAAAGATCTCAGACACCTGGGAACTCCCTGGGCAACCTCAATTCTTCCTCATAGTTACTCTGAGCCCTGTTCTGAGTCTTATATTCTTTACATCCCTTATATTCTTTACAAGAACTTAATGATGTGTAATTTAAAGTATTGCTCCCTTTTGTAGATGAGCAAAAGTAAGAAAACAGGTTAAGCATCTTGTCCAAAATCCTCAGCTAAATAATAATAGGGCAAGGGTTTGAAAATCAGTCTGACTCCAAAGTGTCTACATTGAACTCTCTACTATTTCAAACAGCTATCACTGGTTTTACCCTTGGAAATATCATTGTAGATTTTCGTTGTTACAGTCTTCACTGCACTTGCCTGAATACCAAGTCACAAAATAAACGCTGCATTTTCCTATTAACTAGCTAAGCATGTCAATATCATTTGTCAGAAACTGATACAAGTTCGTTATATTTTCATTAACAGGGGCTAACTGAAAGGGTTAACAGGGATTACTGGAAGGTAAAGTAAGCAAGACAAGAAGAATTTTTTTAAATTATTTTTTATTAATACTTAATGAAAGTTTACAGAAAACTTAGATTTCCATTCATTCCTTATTTCACATTTTCTTCTTTACCCACCTCCTGGTCCCTAATTCACTTTTCTCTTTAAAAATATTCATTCTTTTGGGGAGCTCTGGTGGCCTAGTGGCAAGGAGCTGCAACTACAATCCCAGAGGCACATGGTTCAAATCCACCAGATGCTCTGCCGGGAAATGGAGGGACAATCTCCTCCTGTACCAGTCAGATCTGATTTGACGGTACACTCACACAAAAATAAACAAATTAAAAAAAAATTCATTCTTTTATTGTTGCAAATTTTCTCCCTCTCCTCGCTCCCCTTCAGTCCACTTTGCCATGCACCTCTTATTCTGGAGTGTTGTCATGCAAATAACACTGAATCAAGAACAATTTCAACAGTTCTATAGCTAAGCTGGTGGCGAACTGGGGAACCAAACATAGTGCAGCAGTGTCTCTAGCTATTTGACACATGTAACTCCGATGACACAGGCAACTCTAATGATATTCTTCCCTACTTATAATTTGGTCACCTTCTATCTGGTTCTATCTGTTGTCTGCCACCAACTAGTAAAATTTTCTATTTTCCTTACTTTTACCTTAAGGTCAGCTTGAAACTGAATCTGTTGCTTTGTGGATTGTGTTGCTTTTAGAATACTTGGTTATTTCTTCTACCTTCTTGCATTTCTCTTTCACATTCATTTCTTACCACAGACTCTGTACATTATTCAGTGTTAGGGAAATGTCTTGGAAGCCTAAAATCTACTCCTGTGTATTGAACCATTTTTTGAAATAAAGCTTTCTTTGATATATTAATTTAAACATGTCACAGAACATCAGCAGAGAACTGCCAGAAGTCCAGGCTGGGTTTAGAAGGGGTTGTGGTACTACAGATATTGTAGCTAATGTTAGAGGAATCTTAGCTGGAAGGAGGGAATACCAAAGGAATGTCTATCTGTGTTTCATTGACTATGCTAAGGAATTTGACTGTGTGGATCATAACAAACTATGACTGATTCTGAAAAGAATGGGAATACCAGAACACTTGATGGTGCTAATGAGAAACTTACACTTGAACCAAGAGGCAGTCATCGGAACAGAGCAAGGAAACACTGCATGGTTCAAAATTAGGAAGGGTGTACGCCAGGGATGTGTCCTGTCTCCATACCTTTTCAACCTGTATTCAGAATAGATTTATCCAGGAGGCTGGGCTCTATGAGGAGAAATGTGGGGTTAAGATTGGTGGAAGATCTATCAATAATGACACAACCCTGGTTGCTGAACCTGAGGAGGACCTGAAGCACTTGCTGCAGAGTGTCAAGGACTGCAGCTTCCAATATGATTGAGGCTCAATGTCAAGAAGACAAAGATTCTCACCACTAGGCCAATTGGCAGCATCAGGATGGTTGGTGAAGAGATTGAGATTGTTCACAGCTTTAGTCTACTTGGCTCCACAGTCAACACTCTTGGCACCAGCAGCCAGGAAATTAAAAGACGTATTACCATGGGTAAGTCTGCTGTAAGGGACCTCTTCAAAGTACTGAAGAGCAATGGTGTCTCTCTGGAGACTAAGATGCGTCTGATACAGTCCATGGTCTTTGCTATCACTTGCTATGCATCAGAGAGTTGGACAAAGACTAAGGAAGATAAAAGGAGAATTGATGCCTTTGAGCTTTGGTGCTGGAGAAGAGTATTGAGAATACCATGGACTGCTAGGAAAACAAACAGATTTGTCCTGGAAAGGGTTAAACCTGGTGGCTCCTTGGAGGCAAGGATTCTGAAGCACCATCTAACATACTTTGGACATGTAAGGAAGGACCAGTCCTTGGAGAGGGACATCATGCTTGGTAGGGTGGAGGGACAGTGCAGGAGAGGAAGGGCCTCTATGAGGTGGATTGATTCAGTAACTGGGGTAATCAGGATGGGTGTATTGGAGATGGTGCGACTGACACAGGACAGATCAGAGTTTAGGGATGTTGTACATAGGGTCTCTATGAGTCGCAAGCGACTCGATGGCACATAACAACAACAACAAGCAAGATAAATCCTAAATCTATTTATATCTGAGTTATAAAAAAGAGATTAGATATAGAGTTATGCACACACATGGGTAGAAGCCAGATGCCATATGAAGATAGCCTGTAAATCAAAGAACGAAAGTTCACCCAGAACTAACTACAAGGAAGAAATCAACAGAATTATTATTTAGAATAATTAGAATCATAATTATTATTTAGAATTAATTAGATGCATAAGAAAATAAGTTTCTGTCCTTTACATCAGCTATATTTTATATTCATGACAGAATGTTCAGTAAATAAGTAAGACAGTAAAATTCTAAGTTAAAATGCCTTATTGGATCGGCCATTCTATTCTACCATTTGGTTGAATAGAATTTTCTAATTAGGCTGCTCCCTGGAATTAAACCAACAAAGGAATAACTGTCTTTGATTAAGAACAAATGTTTCAGCTGGAGATGTTGCAGTCAGAGTTGAGAGATGTGAAGGTCACAAGATATGAAGTTAACAGTTTCTAGGCGGACGACAACATGAAGGAATCCATCGATAGGAATCCAAGGCTTCCCAGAGAATACATTACTTGGCCTATGTAGTGGGGCTGTATTCATGTGCAATAACAAATTTACAGACCTCAGAGTGTTAGAAATTAAATAAGGTGGGTACCCTGTGCACATAATGAGATCAGGAGGTACTCTTAAGAACTTTGCAAATCATACTCTAGATTTAAAACTGTGCTAAGTAAACTTTGAAAGTATAGAGATGAAACTTAGGTGATTTATCTTCTTTATGACTCATTTTATGGTGTCAAACAATACAATTTCAAAACGTTGCAAAAGAAAAAATCTAATATCCTAAAACATTCTGTACTTACAGTATTATTGCAAAGGAATTATATATAAATATATAAATCACAAGTCTAATGATAAAAATGATATTCATTCCTGGCACAAAATAAATCAAACTCATCTAACATTAGACAGTACTGAAATAATTACAGACAACATTATTTTTTGTCACTATGCTAAATTTGTAAGTCTGTGTTCCTTTTCAGAATGCCATATGGAAAAGAAACATTTTAAATGGGTTTCTGAAGAACTGCAGTTGACATGAATACCAAAACCCTTCACTAAACCACTAAATATTTGGCTTGCGTTGAGTCTACTGGAGGTTTTTAAGTCTGAAGACAAATTATTAGGTTAAGAGAAAAAGTCTTCAGACCATGGCTGACCTATGAACTGACCAACAGCTTTACCTACGAGCATGTAAATCACCCAGCCTTCAGAACCAAAGACTTCCATAATTAAGTAGCTTTTCCACTCAATGGTCTGGAATAGACCAGTCTATTGCTTTGGTTCCCCTGGCATAAGCATGCACAATCTCTGGCCTAGATAATCATCCAAACCACTTTCCCATACATCAAGGATCCAAAATAATTTCACAAGACACTCTAAAGTCCAACTGCAATTTGCCAATTTCCATCTCACGTATCTCCTTAGAAAATCATGATTTACACAGAGTACATGATATTTTGCATGTAGATCGTGGCAATTGTGATAGAAACCTAGGAATGGATATACATCAACAATAGTGCTGAACAAGGTGTCTTTCATATTGTCTTTCAATGTACAATAACAAGTGGAGGAGAAAAGAAAAAACTGTATTTTAGTTAGGATTAAATTTTGAAGCTTTTTGAAGGCACTTCTAGAGGAAGGAACAGAGTGAATGCAGAGTCAATAGGTGATATGGCATAATTAAAATAGGGATATATAATGTATTTTCTTGAAACTGTAAGTCCCTGTAGAATTTTTACATAAAAGTATTTTTCATCTCAAATCCCAAGTCAGTTATTTCAGTAATATTGTATATGTCAAAAGGAAATATATCAACAGTGGGTTCATATTCTGATTTCCTTGGACTTCTTAGTGGTGAAATTTCTGCTAGTCTCCTTAGAATGTTGGCCAAGGCTGAGAAATACTTGTTATAGAATTTCAGATGGCAGCAAAGCCAGTCTGGTTTATTTATAACAACTGCTGCTGAGAGTTGTAGACAAGCCATTTCAACTGAATGGAGAAAGATAGGACATTTTTCTGAATGTCACTGGAGAAATCTGTAAATACTTATTCTTCACTAATGAGGTCACCTGTATGCATTAGATCTTAATCTTACATTTTGTGTGGGGGAAAAAAATGTCTTTGGGCATCGAAGGAACAATTTTTTCTCCACTCACAGAGATTCTCTCCCTTTTAACACCGAAGCAAAATCTGCTGGTCATTTGTATCTTTTAAACTGGCCAGAGCACAGGTAAGGTGAGGATATTCAGATCTTGCCTTTGTTGGGCAGAATGAGCCAAAGATCACCAGATCATGCTAATCTTTCTCCTCTTGGTCTCTGAGGGAGTGTAGGTACCAGGCTCTGTTTGTTTGCGGTCTGTCTGACATTTCTAGTGTTAGCATAATTTGGAAACCTAGCTACACTTCATCTGCTTAAAAATTTTTGTGGTGTAAGAAGGCTGCCTATAAGCTAATGCTTGTGTCTGGCAAATTATAGGGCTTGAATATGTTTGTGGAAAAGTTATTGTGATAACTATTACTTTTGAACGCCTAGACTGGAATGGAACAGAACATGTTTTTTGAAGAAGGATATTATTTGGAAGAAGTCAATAATATGTAGTCTAGGACAATCATGGATAACAGAAAGATCCTTGGTAAATGTGACAAGTGGGGAAGAGAGTTGAACAGTGGATTGGGTGGGGGTGAGAAGGGTCAAAATGGATGAAGGTAAGAAATTTCACCATATTCATGAAAGGTACTTTTTCCATTCAAAATCAACATGCCCATTTCCCACTTTTACGCATTTTGGACTAAGTCGTAGTGAAGGAAATCAGGAAATTCTTTGCCATTCTCCTCCTCTTTTCACTGCACCATAAAATATTCTGGACATACAAATACATATGTCTGCATGCTACCAAGATGCAGAAGTATTTATAATTCAGCTTATTCTATTATTTAGAGATCGGTTACTTGTCAAATTCTTTTCCATTCTAGCCACCCTTTATTTTATAGTTCTTCGTGTCTAGAAAGGACACCTTTTACTTCTTTCATTTGTATTTCTTAGCCTCAGAATAAATCTCTTGGTCAGCTCTACCTTTGTTTAATTGGCATTTTTTAAAGGTCTTTTGAGATAGTGTTGCTCCACCGTCATTTAATCATTCTAAAGGGGAAAGTTTTAAGTCTCAGTGTTTCTTCTGAGCATGGCAAAGTATCTTTTGGAGTCCCTGGAAAATTATACAGCTTTTTTTTGTATACATTGTGTTTTATACAATCTTTCATTTATGTTGTGTTTCATATAATCATTCATATACATTCTATTTTACATTATTTTTATACTAGTTTATTTACAAAATTCAAATACATTGTTTTTCACACCAGATTCTTCCCATTTCCCTACCCACCCTCAAATTATGCTACCCTGTGATTAATCCCACCCCCTCTGCTTCTAATCTCCTAGCCTTGGATCCTCATACTCATTCTAATAATGTTTTAATACAGTATTTGTCCTTATGGGACTGAGTTATTTCACTCAGCATAATGCTTTCCAATCCCTCCCAAGTTAGGTAATAATTTATAAAATCATTGCTCCTTTGTGCTGTGTAGTAGTCCAGTGTGTGAATGTACCATAATTTCTCAATCCGTTTGATTGTGGTTGAACACATCTAGGCTGTTTCCATGTTCTTGCAATGATGACTAATACAGCATATTTTGTCTTGCAATTGTTACTGATGAAGATATATAGGTCTATAAGCTAGTAGTTCCTTGCTATGTATGATCCCTATTACCTGGGGAATGCTTCTTGGTATTTTCTTCTTATCCACATTTTCTTCTCTAAACATCTCAGGGATAATATATGTGTAAATGAAATGAAGCTGTGCTGATCTACTCTACTTGGGTTTTATAAGTTTTAAGTTCTCTTCCAAATTGGAAATTCTATGGCTCTTTACAGTGGGTCTGTTGTTGTTTTTCTTATGTGCAATCAAGTCCACTATATCTCAATGCAATTCTGTAAACAATAGGTCTGAAGCAAAGAAGTTGGGGGAAAAGAGATTTTTTTTTCTCAGATGAACTATCACTTTTATTTCTACCACTAACCAAGTGATGATAGATCATCATCTCATCTTTGAAGATATCAGTCATTCAAAATGTGGAAACTTTATATTCATAATTACATACTTGGATAAAAATAATTGGTCTTCTCAGTCCAATTACCAATACTACAATCTCCAAGAGTGATAAATGGATTCAGTTTAGGCTTTGCAGAATATGTCAGGTATCTCTAATAGCTGTAAGTATTTGCTTACTACCTTTGTTATCTCCTTCCTTCTTTTATTCTCCCTCTCTCCATAAACTCTCTTTAATCTTCTCCCTCAAAGCAAATATACACATGACTAACTTATCAACTCTCTTGTTATTTTACAATCTGCTGTCTGACCATTTTGAACAATGATGATGTGTATCAGGCAATTATGAAGAATAACTAAGAATATATGAGAAAAAGCTAAGTGAAAATAATTAATATGATGGGTAAGACTATGAGTCGCCTGACTAGACCAAGATTCTTACTGGCCTGTCAGTTATGCCTTTAAAGATGTAATTTTCCTCCACTTTGTGATCTGATATAATCATCTTCCATTTTTTTACATAATATTGATTTTCACTTAGTTATTAGAACCTAATCATGTTCACAAATAAAGAGTGAGTATAGCTATTAGAACTTTTTTTAAAAAAAATTCATTAACCTACCACACTTTTAGGTGCCCTGGTAACTCGATGGCTGAAATATTCAGTGATTAAAGTGGTTAAATTTAAAAAGTTGGCCTTTTGAACCTACCAGGTACTCTACAGGAGTGAAAAGTAGCAGACACAGTAACGCTTAATTTCTTTATTTTTTCCCCCACCACAATGTATTTTTTCATGTTATGCTAACTTTATTTTCACAGTGAAATGTAAAATAGAGATTCTAATTCTTGCAAACTTTGCATATTTTATATTGGTTTTATTTTATTTATTATTTCCTGTTACAGTTTTAAGGAGTTCTGCTAGCTTAGTGGTAAGGAGCTGTTCTGTCAGCCCAAAGGATTGCAGTTTGAATCTACTAGCTATGCCACAGGAGAAAAATGGGCAGTCTCTTTTTTTGGGAACAATGATCTCTCAAAACATTCCTGGAAGGTCAGCTATGGGTCTGTTCAGACTCAACTTTACGCAGCAACAACAATAACCAACAATTATTTCCATCCTGCCCCTTTCTCCATCCCCTTCTCCCATTTCCCTTCTGCTTCTGGCTATTTATAAACATTGTATTAGTTATACTTTTATTTTTATAATGCTTTTGATCTGTGGTGCTAGAGAAGAGTATTGAATATACCATGGACTAGAAGAAAGCCAACAGGTTCATCCCAGAGAGGGTTAAAAGAAGCTGCTCCTTGAAGGCAAGGATTCTGAAGTTTCGTCTGACATACTTTTGGACATACTGGAGGGACCAGTCCTTTGAGAGGGACATCATGCTTGAGAGGGTGGAGGGATAGTGCAGGAGAGGAAGACGCTCTATGAGGTAGATTGATTCAGTGACTGGAGTAATGGGGGTGGATATGTTGGAGACAGCAGGGTTTAGGGCTTGCTGTGAGTCAAGGTTACTTGACAGCACATAACAATAACAACAACAATATCATGCATTATTTGTCCTTATGATATTTAGTTTGTCAAGATAATGATTACTAGAGTCTCCCACATTTTACAGTATTTTACCAAATTGTACCTCCTTAGTGCTACACATCATTCTACTGGGTAAATGCACCACAATTTCTCAATCCATTCTATTTTTTAAAAAAATTATTAATTTTGATGAATGTTTACAGAGGATTTCCATTAATTCATTGTTGTATTTTTCTCTCTGCCCACCCCAACCCTCCCACCCAAAGTTGCTCTTCTCTTTGAAAAGTAAAATTCCTTCATTAGTATACAATCTCAGCCCCCCCTTTCCCAGTACACCCCACGATGAAACCTTCATTCTGGACTCTTGTCATGACAATAATACCCAATCATATATCGCTTTTAAACTGTTCTCTCCCTCATCTTTTTAAATGAAGTATGCATATTTTATCCAATTTTTCTCAGGCTCACCCAACCCTGATGTCAGTCCCATTCTATAATAGAATCCATTTCATTTTTAATGACCATTTGGGTTATTTCAGTAACCTTGCTATTATGAATAACACTGCTGTGAGCATATGTGTATATATTTCTGTTCCTGTCTCAGTTCTCATTTCCTTGAGGCATATTCCTAGCAGTGGAATAGCTGAATCTTTTAAGGAATTCTATGTTAAGCTTTTTTGAGGAAATGTGAAACTGCCTTCCTGAGTGGTTGTACCATTTTACAATCCCACCAACAGCATGTGAGAGTTCCAATCTCTCCATATCCAATACAACATTTATTACTTGCTGTCCTGTTAAATTTTGCAACTGCTATGGAAGTGAGATGGTTTTAATTTTTCATCTCTCACTGTGGTTTTAATTTGCATCTCTCTGATTTTGAGCATTTCTTTATGTGTTTGTTGGCCATCCAAATCTCTTCCTTTGTGAAAAGTCTTTTCATGTCTTGTTCCCATTTGTTACTGGGTTACAAGAAATCTTCTTGTGGAGGCCCTAAAGTTTTCTATAAACATTATGATACCATTGTCTGAATTGTCATTGCCAAACGCTTTATCTCATTCTGTAAGTTTTCTTTTCATAATCTAAAAAAAGTTTTTTATATACACAGGGGCTTAATTTTTAAAAAGGTTTCAATCATCAATTTTCTCCTCTCCTGTTTGTGCTATTTCTATATTTATAAGTCTTATGCCATAGGTGAGGGCTTCTAAGTTTCATTCCATTTTGTCTCTTATGATCCTTTTGGCTTTGGCCTTTATTACTAGGTCTGCGATTCACCTTGAGTGTATTTTTGTTTATTGTGTGAGATACGAGATCTATTTCAGTTTCTGCAGGTGAATGTCCAGTTTGCCAAAAAAATTGTTGAAGATGTTACTCTATCTCCATTTAATGAGTTTTTATTCCTTGTCAAATATCCACTGATTGTAACTAGATAGGTCAGTTTCTGGGTTCTTTATTCTATCCCTTGATCTATGTGTCTATCATTGTAGCAATACCATGCTGGCTGGTTAGTACAACTGTGTGTTGTAAGATCAGAGAGTACTATACTTCCCACTTCATTATTATTTTCAGAAGAGTCTTGCTTGTTCAGAGTGGTTTATTTTTTTCCAAATAAACTTGACAATTGCCTTTTCTATCTCTGAAAAATGAGTTTGATATCTGTATTGGGAATGCATTGAACATGTAGATTGCTTTTGGTACGATTGCCATTTTTATTATATAGAGTCTACCTATATCACTTAATTGTTTCCATGCAAAACATATACCTGTACCAGGAGGCAGTTGTGAAACAGAGAACAGAGGAAGGGAACACTGCATGGTTTTAAAATAACAGGGAGTGTGTCAGATATTCTCTCTCCATACCTATTCAAACTGCATCCTGAGAAAATTATTTGGAAAGCTGGACTCTATGAAAAAAATGTGTATTCAGGATCAGAGGAAGACTCATCAATAACCTACAGATGACACAATCTTGCCTGCGGAAAGTGAAGAGAACTTGCAACACTTGTACAGAAGATGAAGGAATGCAGCCATCAGTATCGATTGCATCTCAATGGTAAGAAAACAAAGATTCTTACCACTGGACCAATAAGCAATATCATGATGGATGGAGAAGAGGTTAAAGCTGTCAACAACTTCATTTCACTTGGATTCACAATTAATACCCTTAGTACTAGTAGTCAGAATATAAGGAGACTCACTGCACTGGGAAATTCTGCAGTTAGGGACCTCTCCAAAATTCTGAGGAATAATCATATCAGTTTGAGGACTAAGGTGTGTCTGATTCAGGCCATAGTCTTTCTGATCACTTGCTATGCATCTGAGAGCTGGGCAATGAATAAGGATTACAAAATAAGAGTTGACACCTTTGAGCTGTGGTGGTGGAGAAGAGTACTGAATATTCCATGGACAGCCAAAAGAACAAACAAATACGTTTTGGAAAGAGTCCAGGTAGAGTGGTGTTTGGAGGCAAGAATATTGAGCCTTTGTCTCACATACTTTGAGCATGTTGCTACGTGGGGCTATTCCTTGGAGAAGAATACTGGGAAGGGTGGAGGATTGGTAAAGGAGAGGAAGACCCATGACCAGGTAGATTGACATAGTGACTGCCACAATGGGCTCTTGTGTGTCAGGAAGTGTGAGGAAGGCACAGGATAGAACAGGGTTCAGTTATGTTGTTCATAGGGTCACTATGAGTCATATTTTACTCGATGGTACCTAAATCCGTGAACAGGGAATATTTTTCCATTTTAGGTAAATCTCTTATTGGGTCTTGTATCAATGTTTTGTAGTTTTCCTTGAGTCTCTTTTGTGTCTCTAGTTAGAAATATTTCCAAATATTTATTGCTTTCTTAGTTTCATTATAT
>NW_006400106.1:1700211-1713858 GCF_000299155.1 Elephantulus edwardii | reverse complement strand
TATACCTGGCCAACTGACTGGAAGAGATCCATATTTATTCCCATTAAAAAAAAAAGTTGAGGCTTTGCAGACACCATCACCTCAGCAGGACAGCTGTTTGCTATGCTCGTCCCAGCCATGGTCAATCCCATTGTGTACTTCGACATCACTGCTGATGGTGAACATTTAGACTGCGTTTCCTTTGAGCTATTTGCAGATAAAGTCCCAAAGACAGCAGAAAACCCCCATGCTCTGAGTACTGGGAAGAAAGGATTTGGTTACAAGGGTTTCTGCTTTCATAGAATCATTCCTGGGTTTATGTGCCAGGGTGGAGACTTTACACGCCATAACGGTACGAGTGGCAAGTCCATCTATAGGGAGAAGTTTGATGATGAGAACTTCATCCTGAAGCACACAGGTCCTTGGCATCCTGTCCATGGCAAATGCTAGACCCAATACAAATGGTTCCCAGTTTTTTATCTGTACTGCTAAGACTGAATGGTTGGGTAGTAAGCATGTAGTCTTCGCCAAAGTGAAAGAAGGCATGAACATTGTGGAAGCCATGGAATGCTTCAGGTCCAGGAATGGTAAGACCAGCAAGAAGATCATCATTGCTGACTGTGGACAACTCTAATTATGATCTGTATTTCATGTTTTCTCTTAATCACCACATCATTCCTTCTGTAGCCCCAGAGATTACCCTGTGACCCCCAGTGTCCTTGCGGTACCTTTTTAATCTTTGTGCTCTTGCTACAGTTCTTGGGGTTCCATGTTTTCTTTATTTCTCTCCAAGGTTAGCAGGATTGCAGACTTTAATTTATGACTGAAATAAAAACTAGACAACACTATTGTCTGTTCTTATTTGGGTTAAAATGTTGGTACTGGTCTTTGGGCATAACATCAGTAACCTCTTGAATATTGAAGTACTTAATATGCTTACTAAATTCCATAGTATCCCCCTTCCCTTTCTGACTTAGTATGATGGCAAGAAGACTTAATGTCACTGTATAAAACCCTATACTGTATTTTGAACATAAAGGCTGTAACTTTGAGAATGTATAGTTGTAAAATTGTCAATCCATTTAACAATGTCTTAAAAATTAATTTTAAAAGCTTGCTTTTGGGGAGGTGTAATGTGTGTCTGCTGTTGGGCTGTGGTGAATCAGTAACCCACATCCCTGAGCTATAGCTGTGTTCAATGTCAGAATGTACCTCACACAAACAAATTGATCCTAAATGAAGTCTTCAGAACTAAAAGACATATTCCTACTGATTTGTAGGGCTCCCTGTAGAAGACATCTGGCTTTTCATAAAAACCCAGATAGCTAGTGATAGGGAATTCTACCCTCTAATACAGCAGTTTCGTGTGTGTTCAGTTAGGCACATTGTAGTAAGTGAGTCAGTCTTGATTGCATTTTCTCCCTTAGCATTGACCAAGCGTGATTTTGATCTTCAGAAAAAGATTATAAGGTTTTTTTCCTATGAAAATGTAGGGTGAATTTGAACCACCAACATTTGTTCACAACCAAGCTCTTGATTGCAATTACCAGGGTTCCTTTCAACTAGAAGCAATCTGGCATTCCTGAGTTTTTTGAAAGGCTCAAATTATGTGAACTATTCAGCCCATATATTGGAGACTTGGGTCAGGCAAATCTTGGTTCAAAGTGTCATCCTTCATTGCTTAATATAAAGGAAAATATGTTCATTTTTTTAAAAAAGTTGAGAAGACAGACTGTGGAAATTATCAAGCAGTATCACTAATATCACACATAAGCAAAATCCTGTAAATTATAAGAAAACTACTGGGATAGTAGATTGACAGAGAACTACCAGAAAAACACGCTGGGTTTAGAAGAAGCAGTGGTACTAGAGACATTATCACCAAGACATTATCACTAGAGACTTTATCAGAAGGACCTTGACAGAAAGTGGAGAGTACAAGAGGAATGTCTATCCATGTTTGATTGACTATACAAAGGCATTTGACTGTGTGGACCACAACAAACTGGTTCATTTGAGGAGAATGGGAATCCCAAAACACTTGATTGTGCTTATGTGAAGCCTATACTTGGACCAGGAAACAGTCCTCAGAACAGAGCAAAGAAACACTGCATGGAAAGGAGTGTGACAGGGATGCATCCTGTTTCCATATGTTTTCAATCTATATGCAAAAGAGATAATTTGGGAGGCTGGATTTTATGAGGAGGAATTTGGCATCAGGATTAGAGGAAGATTTATCAATAACCTATATTATGCAGATGACACAACCTTACTTACCGAAAGTGAACAGGACCTGAAGTGCTTGCTGCAGATCAAGGACTTTAGTCTTCAATATGGATTGAAGCACAAGTTTAAGAAAACAAAGATTCTCACCACTGGGCCAATTGGCAGCACCATGATAGATGGAGAAGAGATTGAGGTTGTTAACAATTACAGCTTGCTCTACAATCAATACTGTTGGCACCAGCAGTCAGGAAATCAAAAGACAAATTGCACTAGGAAAATCTGCTGTCAGGGACCTCTCCAGAGTACTGAAAAGCAACAGCATCAGTCTAGAGATGAAGGTGTACGTAATCCAAGCCATAGTCTTCAAAATTACTTGTTATGTATCAGAGAGCTGGACAATGACTAAGGATGACAGAAGTATCGATGCCTTGGAACTGTGGTGTTGAAGAAGAGTCTTGAACATTCCATGGACTTCCAAGAAAACAGTAAGTCTGTCTTGGCGAGGGTGAAACCAAGTTTCTCCTTGGAAACTAGGATTTTGAAACTCCACCTCACACACATTAGGCACATCACCAGGAGAGACCAATCCTTGGAGAAAGACATCATGCTCAGGAGGGTGGAGGGACAACCCAGGAAAGGAAGACCCCAGATGAAATGGATTGATACAGTAGCTGGGTCAATGGGGATAGGTGTATCTGGCTCAAGACAGAGCAGGCTTCAGAGCTTTTATAACAGGGTCACTATGAGTCACAGGTGACTCAAAGGCACATAACAACTGTATCTCTATTTCTATCTCCTATTGGATTCTATTGGTTAGGATTTTGTGAAGGATTTTTTAATCCATGTTCATGAGAGATATTTATCCATAGTTTTCTCTTTTGGTGATGGTTTTGCCTGGTTTTGGCATTAGGGTTGTGCTTGCTTAAGAGAACATCTCTGGAAATGTTCCTTCTTTTATTTTCTGAAGTAATTTATAAGGAATTGGTGATAGTTGCTTTCCAAATTGTTGGTGGAATTCAGCCATGAAGCCATCTGGGACAGGAATTCTTCTGGAGGGAATTATTTTTTATGACCTGCTCATGTGTGTATGTGTGTGTGTGTGGGGGGGGTGTCAGTTTGAGTGGTCTGTATTTCTCTGTGTCAATTTGGGCGTGTGTGGTTTTCACTTGTTAAGCGTCAGAGAGTTGGACAGTGAATAAGGAGGATAGGATAGAAGGAGAATTGATATCTTTGAGCTTTGGTGCTGGAGAAGAGTATTGAGGGTACCGTGGACTGCTAGGAAAACAAACAGATTCATCCTGGTAAGGGTTAAACCGGGCAGCTCTTTGGAGGCAAGGATTCTGAGGCTCCATCTAACATACTTTGGGCATGTTGTAAGGAGGGATCAGTCCTTGGAGAGGGACATCATGCTCGGTAGGGTGGAGGGACAGCGCAGGAGGGGAAGGCCCTCTCTGAGGTGGATTGATTCAGTGACTGGGGTAATCCGGATGGACGTGTCAGAGACAGTGCAATTGGCACAGGACAGAGCAGAGTTTAGGGCTGTTGTACATAGGGTCACTATGAGTCGCAAGGGACTCGACAGCACATAACAACAGCAACATCTTCAATGAGTTGACCAGTGGTTGTCCTCCAGATTTCTTGACACAATCTGGTGAGCACATCTAGGGCAACATATGTTTATTGAAATGTGTCAATTGTTATTCTATCAATTCCTTCAGAGCAGCTTGAATTTCCTCCTTCATCACCATGTCAATATATTTCTTTTTTCTGCCTCTCTGAAGCATTCTTTGGGTCTATAAACTGATCTCCTCTTTCAGGAAAAGGCTTGTTTTGAATTTTCATAATGTTTGAAACTACCTGCTGCTTTCTTGACATTATGTGGAGTTTTTGTTATGTGTGTGGCAATTTCTGTTGTGTCTTTATATGTTATTGAAACCTCTTTACCTTTATGATGCTTTTTATAAATTTAAGAATTAAAGTGTTGCCTTTATTTGCATTTCTGAATGGTAGTCTTCCCTGCTGCTCACTTATGAACAGATTCCCGCCCCCCTTCCCGTTTCCTATGGCTAGCCTCTCCACTGGTTGTCCTTTGAAGAGTAGGAAACTAGGGTCTTTTCCTTTGCCCAGCTGTGGTTGGACCACTTCTTTGTCTTGTCTTGTAGTTTGCTTGGGTGGTAGGTTCCCCTGAGGGGTAAGCAAAAGGAGTGCTCCCAAGGATGTACAGCTCAGGAAAATGACATAGTACTAACCAGTTAGCCCCCAGGTCTCAGTAGCTGCTAATGGCCATGTACATCTCACTTCTCCCAGGGCTTATTGAAAGGACAGCTATTTCCACCCCAGCCATGAAAGACTGAGTAAAGCACCAATTTTTCAGCAATGCAGTTTTCAATTCTTGATACCTTTTAATGTCCAAGCATACCTGAATCTCCAAGTTTGCCTGTTTGGATCCACCCAGAGATGCCTCAGAAAAATTGTTTACTAAGCTACTTCTGAAAAAACAGCCATTGAAAACCTTCTGTAACTTCTCTGATATAGATGGGTCACTGTGAGCTGGAACCAACTTAACTGCAAGTGTTTGGGTGTTTGGTTTTACAAGAGAAACACACAGTATATGTTTCTATCTAGACCTGGAATGACTAATGACAATTCATGTATAGAGTACCAAGCATCCTGACTGTTTTCTCTCCTTCATTTGTTTGCCTGTTTACAGATTGTCATTATAGTACCTATTTGTGTGTTTGTGGATTTAGTTTCTGTTTCTATTTTGAGAATTTAAGCTGTCTTAATGGAAAGCCTTAGCTGCCAATTCTCTGCTCCTCCTTCATTGTCTGCTACTTTGTCTATCACATTATATCAGGAATTCAGTAAATATTTGTAAGATGAATGAATTAACCAAACAGATGGTTCTGCCTGCATCTTTTATTAATGAGTTTTATCCCTGCTTCTGAGACTATACTTTTATTTCTCAAAGATGTGTTTTTAAAATAAATATAAGCAGAAACTTATACTATAAACAATTTGGTAGACTATTTTAATACTATTAACAAAATGAAAAGGAACCATATCTATGTGAAGATAGACTGTTGTTTACAAGTTTGCTTTGTTCTAAATGTTAAAAAAGGTAGCCCATAGCTCCAGGCTTTACTGCTGTTGTTTCTGTGTGCCATTGATTCAGAACAAACTAAGAGCTGACCCTCTACCAGGTTTTCAAATATAATAAATTGCACAGGAGGCGATTGCCCACCCTTCTGTGGAGCAGCTGGTGGATTTGAACTTTGTACCTTTGTGATTGCAGAGGAGCTTCTTATCATTAGGCTAAATCCTATTTATTGTAAATCTTTACCAGTTTCATCTCTACTATTCACACTTCATACAAGAACCCATGTCTTATGGTCAGGGGAGAAGCAATTGCAATTATTACTCCAAACTTATAATGTGTGATATTATTTCTTTTTTCAACCAGGTCAAATACAGGCACAATTCTTATGTCAAAGCACAGGTATTTTCTATTCTGGTATTTGACAGGCATGAGCAGATAGAAGAATGCAAATGAAAACAAAGCATGTTGTCATATGCAGTCTGCTGTAGAAGTAAACAAGTAAACACCTTTTTGAGAACTCACCACTGTCTTTGGAATGGGAACAAATATCGATCTCTTCCAGTCAGTTGGCCAGCTGGCTGTCCTCCAGATTTCCTGGCACAACTTAGTGAGCACATCCAGGGCAGTGTCTGTTTGTTGAAATAAATTAATTGGTATGCAGGCAACTCCTGGAGCCTTGTTTTTTGCCAATTCCTTCATAGCAACTTGAACTTCCTCCTTCATCCCCATAGGTTCTTGCTCATACGTTGTTTCATGAAATTCCTCTATGTCAGTCAATTCCTTCAGATACAGTGACTGTGTGTACGCCTTCCATCTTCTTTTTATACATCCTGGATCATTCAACATTCTACCCAAACTGTCTTTAAGTATTGCCACCCGTGACTTGAATTTGTTTTTCAACTCCTTCAGTTTAAGAAACACTGAGCGAGTTCGGCCATTTTTTTTCCTGACTCCAGCTCTCTGCACATTTCATTACAGTATCTTGCTTTGTCGTTCCAAGCTGCCTTTTGAAATTTTCTGTTCAGCTCTTTGATTTCTTGATTTCTTCCTTTAGCTTTGGCTTTTCGGTGCTCTAATTCAATACTCAGAGTCTCATCTGACCTCCATCTTGGTCTTTTCTTCTTTAGCCTTTGTAATGATCTTTTGCATTCTTCATGGACTATTTTTTTATATCCTCCCAGAACTCATTTGGTCTATGCTCATTGATTGGTGTTCAAGGCCTCAGAAGAATGTCTGTCTGTGTTTCATTGACTATGCAAAGGCTTTTGACTGTGTGGATCACAACAAGCTATGGCTGACTCTGAGAAGAATGGGAATCCCAGAACATTTGATTGTGCTAAAGTTTAACCTATACTTGGACCAAGAGACAGTCGTCAGAACAGAGCAGGAAACACCGGATGGTTCAAAATCAAGAAAGGGGTCCGTCAGATATGTATTTTGTCTCCATACCTTTTCAATCTGTATGCAGAACAGATCATTAAAGACACTGGGCTGTACGAGGAGGAATGTGGCATCAGGTTTGGTGGAAGAATCGTCAACAATCTGTGTTAGGCAGATGACACAACCCTGCTTGCTGAAACTGAGGAGGACCTGAAGCACTTGTTGCAGAAGTTCAAGGACTGCAGTCTTCAATATGCATTGAAGCTCAATATCAAGAAAACAAAGATTCTCACCACTAGGCCAATTGGCAGCATCAGTATGGATGGTGAAGAGATTGAGATATTTAACAGTTTTAGTTTATTTGGCTACACAGTAAACACTCTTGGTAACCTCAGCCAGGAAATCAGGAGATGAATTGCTTTGGGAAAGTCAGCTGTGAGGGACCTTTCAAGAGTACTGAAGTGTAACGACGTCAGGCTGGAGACTAAGGTGCTCCTGATCCAGGCTATAGTCTTTGCAATTACGTGCTATGCATCTGAGAGTTGGACAGTGAATAGGGATGATAGAAAGAGAATTGTTGTCTTTGAGTTGTGGTGCTGGAGAAGAGTGTTGAATATACCATGGACTGCTAGGAGAACAAACAGGTTTGTCCTGGAGATGGTGAAGCCAGAATGTTCCCTGGAGTCAAGGATTCTGAAGCTTCATCTGACATACTTTGGGCATGTTGCAAGGTGGGACTGGTCCTTGGAGAGGGACATCATGTTTGGCAGAGTGGAGGGGCGGCGCAGGAGAGGAAGACCCTTGATGAGATGGATTGATTCTGTGAGTGGAGTCGTGGGAATGAATGTGTTTGAGACAGCGAGGTTGGTGCAGGATAGAATGGCATTTAGGGCTCTTGTACATAAGGTCGCTAGGAGTCACAAACGACTCGATGGCACATAACAACAACACTACTGTCTGACCTTGACTTTACACCATTTGGGCTGAGAGTATTAGAAAGTTGGTGCCATGAAACTAATTCTTAAATATAAAGAAACAGTAAAATGTAAACTGTATGAGGTGAGATGTGGCCAGAAACAATTAAATATCAGACTTATTTATCTATGATAGTTTTTCTTTCTGAGTAAGAACACATGCCCATCATATTTCATGACACTCTGTGACGTCTCAATACAGGGGGATTATAAAACTACTTTCAAATAACCTGAACAAGGAACTGTTTATATATATATGTATATATGTGTGTTTGCACGTATGTTTGTGTGTATATAGACACATATCATACATACATATGTACATACATACATATACATATATATGTACACACACCAAAAAAAAACCCAAACAAACAAAAAGGCCCTTTCAATTGTTACTGAATTAGAATCAACTCATAGCTGACCCTTGAATGGGGTTTTGGAGGCTATGAATTGCATGAGAGATGGCCAATCTTTCTCTGGAAGATTGTTGACTAGTGAAATCAAATTACCAGAAAGGTTCACAGGCTTTGGATTAACAATGCAAATCCCTGTGGACTACACCACCAGAGGTAACACACCTTCACTAAAAAACAAGAGTGGGTTTTCCTATGCTTCTTGTTCTAAACTTCCTCCTACAGCCCTATTTTCTCTGCCTAAAATAGGCTAAACTTTTGAAGGATATATAGATTTTAGCTAGTAGTTGGATAGAGCCATCAGCTTCTCCTCTGCTAGCATATATCTACTGTTTTGAACAGAATTCTTCTCACTCTTTCTTAATGCTCAGTCCCAAGTAGATTACTGACAGTTCTATTTTAAAAAGAACAACAACGATAACAACAACAACAAAACACCCTAAAACACCTATCTGGCTGTTATTCTTTACACATTACAAGACAGAAGCAAGAGATTTCTGGAAGTCTGGGGCTGAGAGCAAATTGACTTGAATACTGATGGGAGAAAGCAGAAGAGACTGGAAAGAGTCCAAAAGTACAAGGAGGTTTCCTCTTGGTTAGATTACAGATCTCTTGAGGATTACTGGATTTGGGAAAGTTCCATGAGACTAAGGCTTATTATATCCTTCCCTCATACCCAAGAGAGGAAGTCTTGTGTAAGAAGGATTTAATTTCTTCAAAGGATCCTTACCTGCCAATAGACTATTTTCATTTCTCAGGGTCAATCCCTTTGATAAAATATACTGTACTGGATTCATATAATTATTCACTTTAACATATATAATTCCTGAGGATGATTCACTTTTGATTACTCCCTCAGAATATCTTCTTTACAATGCCAGGGGCGCACGGTTCGAATCCACCAGATTCTCTGCCGGGGAAGGAGGGACAATCTCCTCCAGTACCAGTCAGATTCAATTTGATGGTACACACACAAAAATAATAAAATAAATTAAAAAAAGAATATCTTCTTTAACTACAAATACCATTTAATACTTGGTATTATAATGCAGCAATAAATTGGTTTCTCCTGCTGGTTATTTTAAAGGTCTTTTGAGATCAGAGTTTATTATATCTTATTTGTTTTATTCTCTTTTTTATAACTACCTTTTTCTTAGCACCTATCTGAGTTCTAAGCTTATGCTATATCATTAGTAAATATTTTATTGATTGTCTGAATTAATGCATTAATCAGTAATAGCTGAGGTTTAAGTATTTTCTACCTGTTCAGAAAAATGTCTTTAAACTTGTTTCTTTTGTACTTCTATTATGGGAATTTTTTTCCTTGTTTAGAAGATAAAAAGACTAGACACTAGTTTTCTACTAGTCATATGAAACTAGTTTAAGGGATTCACAAAAATATTAAAATTCACCAGCATGAGTGATGCAAAACTTTAAGTTGTATGTTCCTTGATTGGACTTAGAATTTTCTTATAGGAAAGGGTGAAAGGGATTTTGAAGAAAAACAGAGTAAATACTTTTTTCCATTCCTCTTGGATGAAAATAGAAGTAGATCAAATATAGCTTAGTAACTGTGAAGTAAAGGAATTTTCCTCAAGCTCATCTCCTTGGAAAAGAAAATGGGAGAAGGAAGATGAGAGGACAGGGAAGTTTAAATACCTGTTTGTACAGTGTGACCAGTAGAAACTGAAACGTTCATTGATGAAAATTAGGAAAAGTATGTAATTGACAGTATGATGGAGATTAATATCATATGTGGTAAAATGGTGACTGAATATAACACTTTATCTCTTTAAACTTCATCTACAAAAAAAAATTGAATAAAGACAACTACTTTTGCCATCTTACTTTTTGCCAACTACTTTTGCCTTGGAAGGATATGTGCGAATAATATATTTATTTAAAAGTGACTATTGAGAAAAAAAGATAACATCAAAGAAATGTAAAACATGGTTTCAAGCTATTATAACTCCAACTGGTGCTCTGTTTCAAGGTACAAATAAAGGTGTGAACTTACTTACTTATCTAGAAGGTAATACAAAATTTTCCTTTAAAGAAAAGCAAAACTAAAAGCTGAAAAGGCTTGTGAAAACAAGGATATCATGTCTCATTTCCTTCTGCTTTCCGGTAGTGCTGCACTAATGGTTATCTCTCTAAAAATCTCAGGATATTGAGCAACTTCATTGACATAACACCTTCAGGGAGAAAGAAGTGGTGACGCACACAGGACTTCCTGATAATCTGAAGCTTCAGCTAGAAAAGCACCCAGCCATTAAAATAGCACACTGAGACATATCATCAATATTTTTTATCTAAGTTGTCAGCCTGTGGATGTAAAAACATCTTAACTCTGCGATTTTCCTCACTCAAAGAATTAGGATAATCAAGTCAATTTTTTTTTAAAGCATTGACTCCAGGGAATTTTGGGCGCATGCAACTTCTCTGTACAACACTTAAAATGGAACTATTTAATTTAGGAATTTGGAGTACTTATGTTCTAATTACGGTGTATTTTATTGAGCCATCATTATCAATTACATAGACAATGTAGGATAGTCAACCTGATGTGATTTGTTGTGTCTCTTTGAGTCAGAACCTACTCATAGTTGACCCTCTAGAGGGTTTTCAAGGGCAATAAATTGCACTGAAAGAGATTGCCCATCTTTTTCCCAAAGATAATGTGGTGGATTCTATCTACTATGTGCCTTTGGGTTGACAGAACAACTCCTTACCACTAGGCCACCAGAGTTGTTGTTTTTGAGTATCATCGAGTTGCAACTAACCCATGGCTGACCCTCAAGAGCGATTTCAGAGGCAATAAATTGTATGGCAGGAGATTGCTCATATTTCTCGCTCAAAGCAGCCAGTGGATTCAAACTACATATTTTTGTGATAGCAATTCAGTTTCTTACTACTTAACCACCAGAGCATCCTAGGACACTGAAACAGAAATCAGAAAGAATAGTGGATATTTGCATAATAGTTACCACAATACACTCTACTAGAAAGAAACAATATACACTCATATAATTCACCTGCAATACCATGAGATTTATTTTAGAAATACCATGGATATTTTTTGCAGTCTTTTAAATTGTGATTTTAACAAAAGTTTACAGAAACTTGGATTTCCATCATTCATTGTTACACATTTTCCTCTCTACTCTCTACCGGCAGTTTGTTTTAATCTTTAAAAAAATTATTTCATTGTTGCACAATTTCCTCCCTCCTCCCTACCCATCCGCCCCAGTCCACATTGTTTTTATCTCTTATTTTGCACTGTTGTCAGGCAAATAAAGCCTTATCATATCTCCCTTTTAAACAGTTATTTCTCTGATCTGTTTCAATGCAGTATTTATTATTAATCCTCTCTTTTCTTAGTTTCCCTCCAACCTCCATGTAAGTCCTGTTTTAATACAGTGGCATTATGTAGTATTTGTCCTTCTTTGACTGAGATATTTCACTAATCTTAATGTTCTTCAGAGTCATCTATTTTGTATATTATTTTTATTAATTTCTTGTTTTCAGTGTTCCATAATATTCCATTGTGTAAATATATGACAGCTTCTCTATCCATTCGTTTCTGGTTTATTTGTTTCTTTGATTTTTTACTAGCATATATGATAACATTTTTACTGTATAAAATTTTGTTTTTTTACTGGTTTACTTACAGAGGATATATGATAACATTTCCCCCCTCATTTTTAAAAATTTTATTGTATACTGGTTACATACAATATTCATAAAGTTCAAATAAATTGTTTTTCATTCTGGGTCTTTCCCTTTTCTTTTGTCCACCCTTCCCTTCACCTATTAAATTGTGTACCCTATGATTGTCCCCATCCCTATGTCCTTGGATCCTCATACTCATTCTACAATAATGGTCTTATACAATATTTGTCCTTAAGAGACTGAGTTAGTTCATTTAGTATAATGCTGACCAATCTCTCCAGTGTTAGGTAGTAATTTACAAAATCATTTCTCCTGCATGCTGCATAGTATTTCATCATGTGAATGTACAATATTTTCTTAATCCATTCCATTGTAGTTGGGCATTTTGGCTGTGTCCATGTTCTTGTTATGGTGAATAATGCTGTTATGAACATTGGTGTACAAGTCTCTTGTTTGTGCCTCAGTTCTCATTTTCTCAGGGTTTATTCCAAGCAGCGGAATAGCTAGGTTATATGGAATTTCCAAGTTCATCCTTTTTTAGAAAATGTCAAACTGCCTTCTAGAGTGGTTGTACCATTTTACAATACCACCAACAAGGTATAAGTGTTCCTACCTCTCCAAATCCTTTCCAACATTTATTACTTGGGGCCCTGCAAAACATTACCACTGCTACTGGGGTAATATAGTACCTCATTGTGGTTTTTTAAATTTGCATCTCTCTTACTGCCAGTGATTTTGAGCATTTCTTCATGTGTCTGTTGGCCGTCCGAATGTCTTCCTCTGTAAAAAGTCTTTCCATGTCTTTTTACCATTTTGTAAGTGGGTTATCAAACTTTGTCTTGTGGAGGCCCTATAGGATTCTGTAAACTTCCGTGTTGAGACTCTTGTCTGAGATGGTATTGCCAAATGTTTGTTCTGAGTCAGTAGGTTTCCTCTTGCGCTGTTGGAAAAAGTTTTTGATGCGCACAGAGGTATAATCTTTAGAAAGTCTTGTTCCTCAATTTTATCCTCTTCATTGTGTGCATTTCTGGTTTATTTGGCAATCCCTTTATACAGTAGACTAGGCCTTTAAAGCTTGTCCCAGTGTGTTTCTTATGAGCTTTATGGTTAGAGGCCTTATTCCGTGGTCTCCGATCTACTTTGAGTTGATTTTTGTGTGTGGTGTAAGACGTGAAACTTGTTTCCGCTTTCTGCAGCTAACAGTCAGGCTCTTCCAGCACCATTTGTTGAAGATATTTTCATTTGCCCGTTTGATAGGTTTTATTTCCTTGTTGAATATCAGTTGACCATAGATAAATGGGTCCATTTCTGGGTTCTCATCTCTGTACCACAGGTCTATGTTCCTGTCATTGTATCAGTACCATGCTGTTTTTGTTACTAATGCTGTGTAGAAGAAGGTTTTGAGGTCAGGTAGTGATATGCCTCCCACTTCATTTTTGCTTTTTTGGAAGTACTTTGCTTACTTGGAGGCTCTGTCCTCTCCAAAAAAACTTGAAAATTTCCCATTGATCTTGAAGAATGAATTTGGTATCTACATTGGGATTGCACTGAACATAAGATTGCTTTTGGTAAGACTGTCATTTTCACAATATTGAACTTTGCTATCCATGAATAGGGAACATTTTCCCCCATTTTTAGGTATTTTATTTTGTCTCTCAAAAATGTTGTGTAGTTTTCCTTGTATAGGTTTTTTGTGTCTCTAGTTAGATTCACTCCCAAGTATCTCATTATGTGGTTGGCTATTATAAATGGCATTTCTTTCTTGGTTTCCTTCTCTGAATTCTCTTTGTTACTGTAGAGGAATCCCACTGATATTTGGATATTGATCTTGTATCCTGCCACTCTACTAAATTCATCTACTAACCCTAACAGGGTTTCTTAGTGGTTTGGTGTTTTTTTT